>NW_007377744.1:30210-243086 GCF_000475195.1 Diaphorina citri
ATTATCATTATTATTATTATTATTATTATTATTATTATTTCATTTGCCCATACACGGTGGGTTTCGAGTCAGTTATGTGTGAGACGTTCCTAGGGTGTATCATGTATCATGCCCATGATTAATACTCCGGGTAGGTATGGACTTGATGTTCAAAGGTGACTTGAATGGCAGGAGTCTCACTTAGTGAGCTCTTCCATCCATTTTTTAGGAAGTTTTTAGAGTTCCAGACTAGTTAACTTGGAAGGTACCTGCCTTGTAAGCGCTAGGTCCTGTGTCTAATTCCCTCCATTGGCGAATTTCATCCTGAGGCGATAAGGGTCGTTCTCGGAACGGTTGGCTTTTTCCTATCCTATCCTTCGCTCTTCGATTTCAGGATAACAAGAAGAAAGATATTAAGTCTGCAGAAAAATCGTAACGTGTGTACCGAGCTTTTAGTTGGGTATCAAAGTTTTTATTACGAGTCTACATCATATTAGTTTGCAAGGAGATATGGTTAGACTGTTAGACCCTTCAAGCACATAACCAAGTGCTGAGACCGCAACCGCAAACACCATTGAAAGCTGTAAAAAGGTTGGGCATCAAAGTTTTTATTACGAGTCTACATCATATTAGTTTGCAAGGAGATATGGTTAAACTGTTAGACCCTTCAAGCACATAACCAAGTGCTGAGACCGCAACCGCAAACACCATTGAAAGCTGTAAAAAGTGCTCAAAGTTATGTTGGTGTTGAAAGTTGTGTTTAAAGTGTTAAAAGTTATGGACGTGCTTGGGGAGCTTGAGAGAAAGGAATTCAGTCGATTTCGCTTTCAAAGGAAGTTTGAATTGATATCTGAAGGCCGAAGGAGATACTATAACATTTCCTGTAAGTGTTTGAATAGATAAAATTGCTCGTGGTTGGTATCCGAATGGGTGGCCGTCTGGGAAATCGCATGAAAGTTATGTTGGTGTTGAAAGTTGTGTTTAAAGTGTTAAAAGTTATGGACGTGCTTGGGGAGCTTGAGAGAAAGGAATTCAGTCGATTTCGCTTTCAAAGGAATTGTGGATTGATATCTGAAGGCCGAAGGTGATACTATAACATTTCCTGTAAGTGTTTGAATAGATAAAATTGCTCGTGGTTGGTATCCGAATGGGTGGCCGTCTGGGAAATCGCATGCTGCTGGCCCTGTCCCACTCAGGCTGTTTGAGGTTGGTGTGGCGAGGCAAATAGTCAAAGGGACCTTAGCAGTTATCACGTGACGTGAGGGCAGTGTCGCTATCATAAACGAGATTACCTAACTACCTACAATATTATGGGAAAAACTTGAAGGAACTACATCTTTCCGACTCCCCATGAGCTCACGTGACGTGACTTGATGGTAGTGTGTTTCTACCTATAATGTCAACATTGTAAACCTCTCTATTAATGTCAACCTCTCTATAAGGTCCATTGAAGTCCTGTTAAGATACTTACAGATACACATAATAATAATACAGATAGACAGTACCTGTACCAGTTACTAACTCATACTTAAACATACTTGATACTTGACCACCAAGATTGTTTGTCAAGACTGCTCTCCTTACGATAATCCGGATTAAGAAATGATGAATCCTGAGTACCTACCGAACAAGTATATTACCTACCTACCTACCTATTCCGTTCAAATCTACTTGGATTCTGTCAAAGCTCAGACCCACTGCCAACTCCAAGAAGTACCTACCAAACAGGTATTACCTACCTATTTAGTTCTAATCTACTTGGATTACATAGAAAATTATTAGATAGAGAAGTAGGTACATATATTCGCGGGAGTTCTCTAAGGAGTTCATTAAGTTACAGATATCTGATATCCGTCACTTTAATGAGTTTACATATTCATGGAGCTTAGCCTGCGCCAGCAGTGAGAGCACTTTAAATGTACCAGTTCCCGATGGGTCTCTGAAGTTAAGCAACGTTGCATGTGGAAGGTATTCGGATGGATGACCAAGTGACCATCTAGGCATTCTAGGCAATTGTGTGGTGCTCCCGGTGTCATTTGGATTGACTGAGGTCAATGAAAAGGTCCGAAGTCAGGTCTACCTGATACCTGATGAGAACACTCGGGCGTACTAAGATTCGTCTCAAAAAAAGGTTTCACAAAAGGTTATCATTTTGGGTAAAAAAAAAGGCATAACACGATTCGTCTCAAAAAAGTTTTCTGGGATGGGATTTTTCTCTCCTATCTTCAGATATCTCTAGTAGCGCGGTCAAACTTTCTTGACTTGGCGGGGCGGAGCGCTACCGCGCTCCTTAATTCAGTTTTGAGACGAATCGTGTTATGCTAATTTTGAGCCCCCTTTTTTGAGACGAATCGTGTTATGAAAAAGGTCAACTCAGGTAGTTTGAGACGAATCTTAATGTTCCCGAACACACACTATCAGGTAGAACTGACTCTATCAGGTATACGTATACCTGACACCTGATCAGGTCTACCTGATAAAGAGTGCCTGGCCGAACAGCCCAACACCTAACATTCTTCTCTGACGCTGGTCTTCACTGATCTCAGCTCTCTCCCAGCGTAATGTCATGTAGATATGCGTATGTTCCCTCCAAGTAGCCAAACTATTACTCTTCTTATTAGCGAGAAGATAAACGATGTGAAAAAAAAACACATTTCCATTTTCTATTTTTTCTCTCCTATATTATTAAGTTCCTATTAATATTACCTACGAGTAAAATCCGTCTACAACAAACTAATATGATGTAGACTCGTAATAAAAACTTTGATACCCAACCAAAAGCTCGGTACACAACACACGTTACGATTTTTCTGCAGACTTAATATCTTTCTTCTTGTTATCCTGAAATCGAAGAGCGAAGGAGAGGATAGGAAAAAGAAAACCGTTCCGAGAACGACCCTTATCGCCTCAGGATAAAATTCGCCAATGGAGGGAATTAGACACAGGACCTAGCACTTACAAGGCAAGTACCTTCCAAGTTAACTAGTCTGGAACTCTAAAAACCTCCTAAAAAATGGATGGAAGAGCTCACTAAGTGAGAATCCTGCCATTCAAGTCACCTTTGAACATCAACTCCATACCCGGAGAATTAATCATGGGCATGATACCACCCTAGGAACGTCTCACACATAACTGACTGGAAAGTACTCGAAACCCACCGTGTATGGGCAAATGAAATAATAATAATAGACTCTTGAGTGGAAGGTAACCACTAGGCGAGGTTAACGCCGGAGGCGTTCTCTACCACCTAACCATTAGAGCTCCCATGAAACTGTCAGAAGACATGAAACTGTGTTCGAAATCCGCTCGACCCCAACATCAAATCAAAGAAAATCGTAGTTTATACCGGGCTTAACCCATCGGAGTGATGAAATTACGGGGGTCACAATAAATATGGCCTGACCAATAAACATGGCATGTGAACTGACCTATCGATGCTCTGAGGGTTCATGCCTATCATAACTATTTACTACATTACTATACATCAGCAATTCTCAACCGGGGGTACGCGTACCCCTGGAGGTAAGTGAGAGATTTTCCGGGGATACGCAAGAAAAAATTGTTTAATGGGAGACAAAAGCAAATTTTGAATTTTGATGGGTTATCAGTGCAGTACAGTACAGAAAAGTACTGAATTTTGACTTCCGGAATTTTTTCGAAAGGTACTGAGTCTGTATAGAACTCAGTAGTAATGGTACACCTAGGTGTATGTACCCGGCACTCATTATGATGGTTGCGGAGGTACGAATCTGGGTACCCAAGGGGTACGCAGGTGAAAAAAGGTTGAGAACCGCTGCTATACATGATCATTTACTACTGGCATGTGAAATTTATCTGAACATCGCATTTAAATATGCGCTCTCCATAGTAACCTTATTAAAGTTCTCATGTTACTGATCTGTTGTTAATACTTGGTACTTAAGTTATTTATCTGGTGTTAATATACGTGGTAGTTAAACGTGCGTATCTGGTGTTAATGTTTTAATTACCCCAGCTGCCACGGCTTGAACTAACTGACAGCTTTGAACGGTAATGAAAATCTGGTGTGAACAGCACTCGACTTTCTTTAGCCTATTGGATTTTTTACGAAGGCGGAAAAAAACGGTCGAAATAGGTACCGATCTCTGCCAAAATGCGTTAAAATTGGGACCAACCGTTGCGTTGCGCCGATCTTTACAATTACTTTTATGGCATCCTCGTCAAATTTCTAGCTCATAAACCAATTACCTTACTTTCCTTCCTACAGGATCATCGTCCCAAAATCGAAGGGAAAAGGAGAACAGAATAGTAGAAAGCCAGAAGCCCGATATCCTTAACTGTTTAGGACAGTTTAGGAAAATCTGCCCCGGGCAGGAATTGGAACCTAGCGCTTACAAGGCAAAATCGCTACTAGGCTACTATCCAAGCTTACTAGTCTTAACCGACAGTATAAATGAGGTAGGTATATTAAATAAATTAACCAGGCTGGCGTGCTAGCGATTACCTTCCTATAGGATAAGGAAAGTAATAACCAGGTCGTTATCTCGAAACGCTTTGCCTACATAAATGAAGTTATTAGTCCAGCAACCAATTATCTTACTTTCCTTCCTACAGGATCATCGTCCCAAAATCGAAGGGAAAAGGAGAACAGAATAGCAGAAAGCCAGAAGCCCGATATACTTACATATCTGTTTAGGTCAGTTTAGGATAAAATCTGCTCCGGGCGGGAATTGGAACGTAGCGCTTGCAAGGCAAAATCGCTACTAGGCTACTATCCAAGCTTACTAGTCTTAACCGACAGTATAAATGAGATAGGTAGGTATATTAAATAAATTAACCAGGCCGGCGTGCTGGCGATTACCTTCCTATAGGATAAGGAAAGTAATAACCAGGTCGTTATCTCGAAACGCTTTGCCTACATAAATGAAGTTATTAGTCCAGCTTTAAGGTGGAACGAAACTCATTTGATCAGAGAGGTTTTCTAGTTTTCTGATTTAAATGAGCTTGTAGATTGGTGATGATAGACTGGTGTTTGTTTTATTGTTGTTATAATGCCTTATATGGATAATATGGATTCCTTTTCTAGATATGTTACTAGGCAGCCTAAGTAACAGGATAGGAGAAAGCCAGCCGTTCCGAGAACGAACATTATCCCAGCAGGATAAAATCCGCCCCGGGCGGGAATCGAACCCGCAAGTCAGGTTAAAATCCCGTTGCAATGTCCAAAAATATTCGGATTTCAAGGAAGACTACAAAGATTGTCCAGGAAATAGAAGTGGATCAACTCTAACACCAATCAAACCATTAAGAGATTTCAACTCAATTAGTAAGTACACCTAAATATAAGTCCACTTCGAAACAACCAGCACACAAGTCAGGTTGAAATCCCGTTGCAATGTCCAAAAATATCCGGATTTCAAGGTGAAGATTCCGAGAGATTCCGAAAGATTGTCCAGGAAATAGAAGTGGATCAACTCTAACACCAATCAAACCATTAAGAGATTTCAACTCAATTAGTAAGTACACCTAAATATAAGTCCACCCCGAAACAACCAGCACACAAGTCAGGTTAAAATCCCGTTGCAATGTCCAAAAATATTCGGATTTCAAGGAAGACTACAAAGATTGTCCAGGAAATAGAAGTGGATCAACTCTAACACCAATCAAACCATTAAGAGATTTCAACTCAATTTTTTTTCAACATATTACTCTTTATTTATGGTACATATACAATTTATACATATACATAGATAACAATGTTTATACATAGAGACATATACATAGAGAACAAAATATACATAAAAGATGTTTAGTTACCTATGTAAAAAAATTATAAACTGAGTTATACTGAGATATTGTTTCCCCTTATTGGGGATGTGTTATATCTCAGTTAAATGTTGTAAAAATATATACACCAAGTATAAGTCGTTGTATGTTGTAGTGTGTTGTTTATATTGTTGTATCTCAATTAGTAAGTACACCTAAATATAAGTCCACCCCGAAACAACCAGCACACAAGTCAGGTTAAAATCCCGTTGCAATGTCCAAAAATATCCGGATTTCAAGGTGAAGATTCCGAGAGATTCCGAAAGATTGTCCAGGAAACAGAAGTGGATCAATGGAGCATCCGCTCGAAATTGAAATAGAGTCATAAATAATTTCAGCGATTTCTGGAAACAACTTAACACACCACATCCTGTCTGTGGGAGAACATCAGTAAGCTCTTTAAAGTTTTTGATCATCAAGGAAGAAACCTTATGAGAGTACCAGACAATCACACAGTAGGCCAATACAGAAGAATATAATATATTATACCTTGTTTAACTGTTTATACTGCCAGAATGAGACTGAAAAGTCCCATTACTCCCTTTAGTCTCGCAATCTAAACAAGGTCCTATGTATTTGGTACAAAATAAGCCAAGACAAATCAGATAGGGACCTTTAGAAGAATAGGACCCTTTTTTTTTGATTTTTCGAACATATTTCGAAGTAACGAATGAAGTTTGATCTGAGTTTTAAAGCTATTCCTTTAAGTAATGTTGTGGGTACCTCTGAGTTTCAAAGTGATTCTTGTAGGTACCCTGTACCTACCACATAACCTTAGTTCTTGTACCAGACTAAGTACCTATATGACTTATATCCGAACATTATAGCAGGTGCTTTAGATTAAGTTGGTACTTGCTAAAACTTGAGTATGATTAAGTTGTATACTTTTTGGGTTTGAGAGAACAACAGAAGGAAATGGCTGGTTCCTTCTGAATTTTATGGCACAGTTAGGACTTTCGGTCAATCTTATGTTACTCGTAGGTAAAAGACCTAAGTACCTATGAGTAATACCCATAATTTTATGTAGAATTTACATGTTATAGATCTGGTGTTTGTTTTATTGTTGTTATAATGCCTTATATGGATAATATGGATTCCTTTTCTAGATATGTTACTAGGCAGCCTAAGTAACAGGATAGGAGAAAGCCAGCCGTTCCGAGAACGAACATTATCCCAGCAGGATAAAATCCGCCATGAAACTCCACATAGGATACATATTTCGCGTTAATATACAGGCCCTGCGGCGCTTCGAACTCTTGACGTTCGCGCGCCTCCCGGCACGCTTGAACAACTTCAAATAGGTAGAGGGTAGAGTTAGATCCCTTAAGAGGGAGCTCCTTGCCTAAGAGGTTTGATAGAGGGAACTGTAACAACAGAGGTCCTCCCATTATCCCTTTAGTCCCATTGTAGAGAGAAGGACAGGATAGCATAGGAGAAAGACAGCCGTTCCAAGAACGAACATTACAGATAGAGTTAGTAGGTATATCACAAAAGAGGTTTGATAGAAGGAACTATAACAACAGAGGTCTTTTCGTTCCGAAAGCAAAGAGAGAAAGAGGATAGGAGAAAACCAGCCGTTCCGAGAACAAACCTTATGTATTCAGGATAAAGTTCGCCCCGGGCGGGAATCGAACCCGCAACCTAGCGCTCACCTACAAGGCAGACGCGCTACCAACCAAGGTAACTAGGTTGGCTGGCTTCAAGGGATTTGAAAACCCAGACCCTCCAACATCCTGATACTAGACTATCTCATGGACATGGAAAGAAAGTATACGAGTATCTAAGAACCTAAGTATGTGAAATTAAACTTTCAGTTAATCGGTCATACACAAAAAGTCCAATCCGAGGCTTAGGTGTAGGGGCAAACAGCTCTAAAGGATGGGTTAAGCTTCTATGAATATACAAAATCATACAGAGTTATATACCTAGTCACTGAAATATGTATTATGTGCCCATGTGAAATTGAGCTTCCAGTAGTGGCGTAGCGTCCATGTAGGGCGTGTATGGCGGCCATAGGTACACTCAAAAATTCCACTCAAATACCCTTAAATATTGACTTTAAATAATTATTGTATTCTTATTAGATAGATATTGTGATAGAAATTAGTGTCCGCCCTACACTTGGAGTTAGACCACGCTACGCCACTGAGCTTTCAGTGAAACATGAAACATACTCATGTGAAAGGCGTGATAGGATTGGAGCCTATATGTAAATCCAAGACATATTCTAACTGAAGTAAATCAGAAGGTGCATAGGAAACGATTTGAGGTAAATCAAGTAAATGCAGTCGTGCCCTTGCGACTTGCATCTCATGGGAACCATGATCAGTACTGCACCACATAGTGTGTGACTCAAGGCGCACTTAATGGTCCCTCCATAGTGCATACCCTCCCTCTGGTACATACTCGGAAACTCTTTACTTACAATCTGACTTTTCTGAAAAATATACCCGGACTTTTTTTTCAAACAAGTTTGACAGAGGGAGCTGTAGTTTGACAGAGGGAGCTGTAACAACGGAGGTCGTATCGTCCTGAAATCGAAGAGAGAAGCAGGAGAGGATAGGAGAAAGCAAGCAGTTTCGAGAACGAATCTTAGACCAGTTACGCACTATCAGGTAGACTTGACACGTACATCTGATCAGGTCCGCCTGTCAGTTCTACCTGATAGTGAGTGGCTGGCCTTAGGTATCTGTTTAGGATAAAGTTCGCCCCGTGCGTTGATCAAACCCGCGATCTAGCGCTCACATGGCAGGTAGATAGGTACTCTTTAAAGTATTGAGAAAATTGCTGAAGAACTTCTGGACCACCCTATAGATCCGAGCAGACATCTACCTGCCTGTGGTTGAGATG
The DNA here is from genome assembly GCF_000475195.1 of Diaphorina citri. Taxonomy (NCBI): domain Eukaryota; kingdom Metazoa; phylum Arthropoda; class Insecta; order Hemiptera; family Psyllidae; genus Diaphorina; species Diaphorina citri. The sequence goes on from NW_007377744.1 coordinate 38,845, forward strand.
GTTGAGAAGCAGACCCATTATGTCAATTTGCAATAAATTCACATGCCAGTAGTAAATGATCATGTATAGCAGCGGTTCTCAACCTTTTTTCACCTGCGTACCCCTTGGGTACCCAGATTCGTACCCCCGCAACCATCATAATGAGTGCCGGGTACACATACCTAGGTGTACCGTTACTACTGAGTTCTAAACAGACTCAGTACCTTTTGAAAAAATTCCTGAGGTCAAAATTCTGTACTTTTCTGGACTGTACTGCACTGATAAATCATCAAAATTCAGAATTTGCTTTTGTCCGCCATTAAACCATGTTTTCTCGCGTACCCCCGGAAGGTCTCTTACGCACCTCCCGGGGTACGCGTGCCCCCGGTTGAGAATTGCTGATGTATAGTAATGTAGTAAATAGTTATGATAGTCATGAACCCTCAGAGCATCGATAGGTCAGTTCACATGCCATATTTATTGGTCAGGCCGTATTTAATGTGACCCCCGTAATTTCATCTGCACTCCGATGGGTTAAGCCCGGTATAAACTACGATATTGATTTGATGTTGGGTCGAGCGGATTTCGAAGACAGTTTCATGTCTTCTGACAGTTTCATGGAGCTTTAAGGGTTAGGTGGTAGAAAACGCCTCCGGTGTTAACCTCGCCTAGTGGTTACCTTCCACTCAAGAGTCTATTATTATTGAACCCTCCTGTTTATCAGACGAGCGTCTTGACCACTACACCACCGAGGCAGGACTCTATTTATCATCTGCATGGATCATTGGACCAAACTTAGACCAGGAGACTGTCAGTGCATGACAGAGACGGCTAATAACTGCAGTCCACTTCACACTTCTAATGCATAACAGATTGCATGCAGGCACCACGGATAGATAGATAGCTACCTATCTCGCTAGAGCAGCGCTTCTCAACCTTTTTTCCCCTGCGTACCCCTTGGGTACCCGGGTTTAATCTCACAAACCCCCGCCCCGCCACCATTATATACGTAATGAGTGCCGCGTACCCATACCTAGGTTGATGTGTACCATTACTACTGAGTTCTGAACACACTCAATACCTTTTGAAAAAAATTCAGTACTTCATTAGTACCTTGAGGTCAAAATTCAGTACATTTTTGGACTGTACTGCACTCCGCGCACCCCCGGAGGTTCTCTCACGAACCCCCAGGATTACACGTACCTCTGGTTGAGAATCGCTGAGCTAGAGGTAGATATGTGCTTGGTACCTAGCTTGGTACATGGGTTTCGCTTGATTGATCCCTAGCTTGGACTACCGGATTTATGAACCTACTGCAAACAGACTATGTATAGGAGGTCTCGAACAATGTCCATTTCGGAATAGAAAACGATGCAGGTACTTTTAGTAGGAGGTCTCAAAAAGAGAATACACTCGTATTTCTGTGAACTGTAGACCTTACTTAGTTCGGGGACCCCAAATTTCAAGGATTGATGACGTGCCTTGTTCTTCGGTGTAATCTGTAACAGTATACCTACGAGAAATTGGTGACACAACCACAAGAATCTTACCGGATTGGGTACCTGATAGCCTAATACCTACTCGTGCCCACAAAGAAAAAATAAATAAAAAATAATAATCCTGTTAACTCTCACATTTAGAAGTTGATCGAAATATCTTAAATCGCCGAAAACCGCAGAAAGATTTCAACATTAAAAACTGGTTCACTTTCTGACTATTTTTCTTTCAAAAATCACTTGATTTTTGGAACAAAGGACCAGACAAAAAAGAGGTTAATTTTTACTCAAAGGACCAGACACCAAAGAACTTAATTTTTACTGCAAGGGCCAGACACCAAAGAACCTAATTTTTACTGCAAGGACCAGACACCACAGAACTTAATTTTTACTGCAAGGACCAGACACCAAAGAACTTAATTTTTACTGCAAGGACCAGACACCAAAGAACCTAATTTTTGCTGCAAGGACCAGACTTGGACTCGAACCACCAACTTCCAGACCGGAAAAAGGGCTAACCATAACCACTACCTTACTGAGATTGGTTATACGAGTATGGTCTCATCATCGTGGTAATAATATGGCCTCGTATAATTATAATAATAAGGTCATTTTCAATCTAAGCATAGATAGATAACTATTTTCTATTTTTTTCTACTTTTTCTATTTTCCATTTTTTCTTCTTTTTTTTTGCCTATCATGATATGGGTGTATCGGATACCTAGGTACATTATTATGAGTAGGTACATTCCATCTTCGCTTGGCTAGACTGCCATATAGGTATGTAGATAATATAGGTACTCGGTAGGCATCTATATCTTGACGAAGATAGTCAAAATAGGTACAGAGTGTTAAGTATTGTAGGTAAAAATAGGTACAGAGTGTTAAGTATTGTACGGGATCAGCGCGGCGTAAGAGGCATGACTTTAAAGAGCCGCCATTTTGAATCAGGATGGAACGTGACAATTTTAAGTAGCCTATGTCACCCTCAGTACTGTTCTTAACAACCACAAAACATGTCATCAAAATGAGTCGAGCCGTTTTTGCGTGAAAAGAGGACAAGGAAAGGTTTGTTTCAACGTATGGTCCCCTGGGTAAAAATAATCTATCAAGCACCAATGCCAATGAAGTAATGACATCAAGCAGGGCCGGATTACCCATAAGGCAGAATGGCAGACTGCCACGGGCCCCGCGCTTTTGGGGGCCCCGCACTTTGAGGACTTACACTAGATATTATGGGTTTTTTCTAAAAAAAAAAAAAAGAATGTTGCATGATATTTTGCATGAAAGATGTGCTCACAAACATTAAAACTTCAATGTGTAAAGAACTGAAACGGCACTTCCCAGCTTAGCCCATAAGAGCCGAACTTTTTTTTCTTCGTTGGATCTTGCTGAAATTTAACTGCTTCTAACTCCGGACCGGTACTGAGTAAAAATGTCAAATAATAGTGAAAATTGTAGGAAATTTTGTTCTCTAACTAATAGACAAATCCCCGATACACTCTGATATAGAGCGACTGAGATATTAGCGAAAAAGAGAGAAGAGTTTGGTCAAGTTTGGTGAACCAGGCGAAAGGCGAACCCTGTAGACAGATTTTACTCGTAGGTAATATTAATAGGAACTTAATAATATAGGAGAGAAAAAATAGAAAATGGAAATGTGTTTTTTTTTTTCACATCGTTTATCTTCTCGCTAATAAGAAGAGTAATAGTTTGGCTACTTGGAGGGAACATACGCATATCTACATGACATTACGCTGGGAGAGAGCTGAGATCAGTGAAGAACAGCGTCAGAGAAGAATGTTAGGTGTTGGGCTGTTCGGCCAGGCACTCTTTATCAGGTAGACCTGATCAGGTAGTGTGTGTCCTCGTCAGGCCAGCCACTCATTATCAGATAGACCTAATCAGGTTTCGGGTATACCTGATAATGTCTGTCCTCATTAGGTATCAGGTAGACCTGACATTCGGACCTTTTCAGTGAGTCCAAGTGACAACGGGAGCACCACGCGATTATCCAGATGGTCATCCATCCGGATACCGTCCACGAGGGACGTTGCTTAACTTCAGAGACCCATCGGGAACTGGCACTTTAAATTTTAAAGTGCTCTCACTGCTGGCGCAGGGTAAACTCCATGCATATGTAAACTCATTAAAGTGACGGATATCAGATATCTGTAATTTAATGAACTCCTTAGAGAACTCCCGCGAATATATATATTTCTCTATCTAATAATTTTCTATGTAATCCAAGGAGATTTGAACTAAATAGGTAGGTAATACTTGTTTGGTAGGTACTTCTTGTTGTTGGCAGTGGGTCTGAGCTTTGACAGAATTCAGGATTCATCATTTATTTTCTTAATCCAGATTGTCGTAAGGAGAGCAGTCTTGAGAAACAATCTTGGTGGTCAAGTATGTTTAAATATGAGTTGGTAACTTGGCAGTTGGCAGGTACTAGTAGTGGTACTGTCTATCTGGATTATGTGTACTGCATGTACTTTGACAGAACTTCAATGGACCTTATAGAGAGGTTTACAATGCTGACATTAAAGGTAGAAACACACTACCATCAAGTCACATCATGTGAGCTTATGGGGAGTCGGGACTGTCGGGAGTCGGAAAGATGTAGTTCAAGGTTTTCCCATAGTATTATAGGTGATTCCGTTTATGATAGCCACACTGCCCTCAAGTCACGTGATAGTTGCCCTATTCCACATTAGGTATGCCTTTTTAAAGAGGCTTAACGTCATTCATAACTGCTAAGGTCCCTTTGACTATTTGCCTCGCCACACCAACCTCAAACAGCCTGAGTGGGACAGGGCCAGCAGCATGCGATTTCCCGTCTACAGGGTTCGCCTGGTGCTTTCGGCGCAGGATACCTAACTCAAGGCGTAGACTGGGACCTGAACTAGTGATTAGTAGTCTAGTAAACCACAGAACTTGCTCAGAAAAAGGTCCTTATGGGTTGGTTCCCCGATGATCCTTCGGGGTCCAAAAACCGACCACAAATTTTCCTCTTTGTGTTGAAATTTTTTGGACAAATTTGATCAAAATGTCCTTTCTAGATTTACGTATTACGGAACATCAGACGGGTCGAGTTTGGACTTAGAACTCTTTTCCCTTGATCTATACCTATTGAAAATGCTCTTGCATAATTTGAAGTTGAATATTAGCATTTGAGCTGATGTTGAATCCTTTTCTCATCTAGAACTACAGTGAAATGGTTAGCCACGTTAGCATTGTCTGTTTAGGAAATAGCTCAGATCCAGGACATTTGTCTTCTACATCTCTAACGCATTAGTTGCCTCATTGATCTGCTAACCCTGTACACTTAATATCTCTAACATTAGATTTCATATCTTAAGGATCTGGTGGGTATCTTGTATCCTTGGTGACGCAGAGGACAGTTCATGAGAAACTATCTTCTATGCCAGTGGCGCAGAGTGAGATTTCCAAAAGGGGAATCTATAATCTCATATAGAGTATGCCGATCCCCTGGTGGTCGGACTCCAAGCGCAAAGCCGAAAAAACTTTGACCCCACCGGGAATCGAACCCGGGATCTCCGGTGTGCAAGCCTAGTGTGATATCCACTAGACCACAGAGGTTGCTGAACAACCTTCAAAACCATCTCAATCGATGATCAACATTCAACATGAGGCAATTTGCATCACGCAAGATTTTGCATTGGGTTGATTTACCTTTGAAGTCACTGAGGCTTCATTTTGCCTCAGTGTAAACGTGTGTCCAAAAACAGTCGACCTGCCGTCGATCGACGAGGTGAAACTATGTTATGGAAGCAGTGTGGACGATTCAGTCAGCATCGATTGATTCCCGGTCGACTATGTGTGGACACACCTTAATAGAGCCTTTAGGATCCTTCGCGGTGGGTACACATGTTCTTTAAGAATCACCAAATCACTATATCTTCGGTAAGTGATGGCCCCCTAGCTTCGATGAACACCACGCCACTGCTGCTATCATCTAAAGGTGTGATGAGTAAGAAGATATTACATGGCCAATTTGAACTGGTTTGATACTCCGTATATGCCATTGTCCGGTTTCTATTTCTAATAATAGCTATCCTGACTACTTGACTATTATTTTTAGACTTGAGTGTCTTCTGTCTGAAGATGCGACGCTGTGGTAGAGCTTAGCGGCTTTGCGGCAGAATTTCGACAAACATGCTACTGATATTGCCTCGGTGGCGTATCGGTCAAGACGCTCGCCTGGTAAATAGGAGGGCGTGGGTTCTATCCCAGCCGAGGCGTGAAATTTTATCCTCATTATTTTGAGAATTTGACCACATAATAATGGAGCTCTAAGGGTTAGGTGGTAGAGAACGCCTCCGGCAGTACCGTCGCCTAGTTTTTAATTTCCACTCAAGAGTCTATTTTTGGGAATTTCATGCTGACCACTCACTCTTAAACGGTCTGACTGACCCCGATCTGAAGTATTTTCCGCCTCACACCTAGGTCTGTCAAACGATGAGCGTGAGTGACCTGCAAAAAAAAAAAAAAAAAAAAAATGTCGATGATAAAGTTACGAAGAGAGAAGGAAGACAGGATATGAGAAAGCCAGCCGTCCCGAGAACTCACCTTATCTGTTTAGGATAAAGTTCGCTCCGGGCGGGAACCGAACCCGCGACCAAGGGTTTACAAGGCAGACCCCCCCTATAAGCTATCTAGGCTGGTCGATTTTTTTTTTTAAGAGGTTTGACAGAGGGAACTGTAACTGCTATGGTCTTATCGTCCCGAAATCGAAGAGAGAAGGAAGACAGGATATCAAGCAAATTGTTGTCCGCTTCTTGCAAGAAAGAACCGGACAACAATTTGCTGGATGTCATTACTTCATTGGCATTGGTGCTTGATAGATGATAGACCTGCTACTTGAATTACATTATTACTTGAATCCTTTTTTTTTAAAGAGGTTTGACAGAGGGAACTGTAACTGCTATGGTCTTATCGTCCCGAAATCGAAGAGAGAAGGAAGACAGGATAGGAAAAAGCCAGCCGTTCCGAGAACGAACATTATCCCATCAGCTTAGTTGGTAGGATAAAATCCGCCCGGGCGGATTTTATCCTACCAACTAAGCTAACTAGGCTGGCAAAAAAGATCTTTTATTTTCACTGCCCTGACGCAAAGACCAGTCCCTATAATATTTGGTTCATCTACTACACCTCAAAGTTTCCATTATTTTCCCTCAAGTCAAACCATTTTTTTTTTATCAAACAATGTAAAACAAATTCAAACAATACCAACTTGGTAAAACTCTCACCCTGCCTCCTCCCCTGATAACGAACGTGTGAAGTGCTGAAGTTCAGTAGAATCATTTCAGCTAAGGTTACACTTCTTGCTGATAGTCAAACTCAGTCCAGCTTTAGTCCAGATTGATTGACCCGAAGAAGAGAGTTGTGATTCTGAGTTGTGGTAATTTTGAGTTGTGACTAGTTCGGAAGAAAATTAGGACTTTATCTGTGTGTTGTGCCGTCGTTAATGGTCGATTATGCCGCTGCAAAAGGTGAGTGAGAGTGCCTTTTCTGGGATTTTTACTTTTTTATAGTTCTTTAGTGTGCTGTGTCGTTTTGGCAAGCCAAACTTTGGGCAGTTCGTCACGTCAATACATTTTTATTGACTAGGTATTTCTCTTCAAAGTAATTAGAAAGTATTGCAATCGGTCCAAGGTCACTTAATTATTTTTAGGTCTACGAAAGCTGCTACGGGCCGGAAGTCCTCAAGGAGGTTCGGAAAGAAATGAAGGCCGCGTCCGCCAAATGCTCGAACGTTATCACCCTCCCCTCTAGTCCTGCGTATGCTTCGGCCTCCCAGTCGTTCAAAATCTCGCCACCCAGCGCTAGTAGTCACTCGAAACCCATGATGACGTCAGCAAGTTCGCTGCATGAGGAAACCAAAACAACGCCGAGCAACATCGACGTTGCCAAGTTGCAGCAGATCATTATGAACGGATATAAACATGTCAACACTGTAAGTTATTATTTTTTAGGGGTTTAGGTCGTGGTTATGTACCGGGTTGGGTTAGGTTCGTACTCCAGCAGTAGGCTACTACTATTATTGTGGTCAAATTCTCAAATTACTTTGAGGATATTAAAATTCCATACCTTGGCTGGGATTGAACCCACGCCCTCCTGTTTACCAGGCGAGCGTCTTGACCACTACACCAGCGAGGTAAAAATGACATTTATCTACCTATAAGTCCGTCTTTTTTTCTGTGAATTTTTAGTGTCTTCCACGGCTGTTCTACTACCTAACCTCTTCTGGGCTTTCAACTTAGCAACGAATGTCCATGATAAAGTAAGCCTAAATAATTTATATGTCATTGTATTTTTTACAGCAACAACAACAGCAACAATCCCAGCAACTAGCGGCCCAACAACAGCAACAACTCCAATCCCAACAGCAAACCCCCTACTCGGCGGCCCTACAACAAACCAGTGGCGCCTCCTCCAGCCTTTCCGCCAACAACGCCAACATTCTGCAGCAAGTAGCCGCCGCTGCCGCCCTATCCCAGCTGCCTTCCGCCACTCAGAATCAGCTGAGGCCCTATTTTGGGGCCTACCAGAGCCCTGCCGTGACTTCGGGCCTGGGGTCGATGTTCTATCCGAACTCCCTGTTCGGGGCACACTCTTTGAATCCATTCTTTTCGTCGGGAGTGGGACAGGTGAGTTACGTATTTATTCATAGAATGGAATCGAATAGAATATGTAGATATAAATACCTATACGTAGGTACATTGTTTATACTACCAGCATAGGACTGAAATAATGTCCCTTTACTCTCGTAGTCTGAACAAGGTCTTATGTGTATATTCGATAGAGGGAACTGTAACTGCTAAGGTCCTATCGTCCCGAAAGTGAAGAAAGAAGGAAGACAAGATAGAAGAAAGCCAGCCATTCCGCGAACGAACATTATCCCTTCAGGAAATCCGCCCCGGGCGGGAATCGAACGGCCTCGCGCTTACAAGGTAGACGTGCTACCAACTAAGCTAACTAGGCTGGGTTTATGTTCTTCTAATGAACTAAATAACTACCTACCTAGTTACGGTGCCCGCAGAATGAGGAATTCAAGATGAAGCATATTCAGGCGGAACATCCGGAAATAATTCAGGCGAAACTCCTGAAAGAAGCACACGCAGAACGAGGTTGAATTTTCCAGGAAGATTTTCCAGCTGATCATTGAAACCCATTAAATTTGCCTCAAAAACAAAATATTTTGTTCTTGAAAATTTTTCCTGAAACAGTGTTTCTGAAATTAATTTATCTCGAATCTTAGAAATGTTTCGTTCTGCGCGCTCATAAGAATGTGTACGTTTGTTTATTTCATCTTACGGCTTCATCTTTGTGCTTCATCTTGAACTCCTCGTTCCGTGGGCACCTGGGCACCCTTACACTACAAGGTATTATTATTTTTCCATTTTTCTTTCCTCTAGCTTAACCCTTACACGGCGGCCTTGTACGGCAGTTTCGGTCTTAACCCATTCTTCCCCGGACGGTCATCTCGTGACATGGACCTTAGACAGTTGGAGGGCATGGCCAGGATGACAGGCAAAGTCAAGAACGTTACCTGTGTCATGCAGGAACTTGGCTATGTAAGTATCACACACAAGGCCGTTTTCAGGGGGGGTCGAGGGCCCTCCTCCATCGAGCTTCATTTTTCTTCTTTACTGTATGTCAAACTCCGATAATTTGGGGTCAAGGGGGCACGGCCATGACGGCCATCACTGTAATCCGAGAGTTAAACTTAAACGGAGTTTAAATTCACTTTGTCGACCCGGCCTTAGACGAGAGAAGTTGAAAGAACCTTAGTGTAAGTAGCTAGGTACTGAAGCAATCTTGAGAGTTTTGCAAAGCTTAGGTGCTCGAATTAATTTTTACAACTAATGACTGTTATAAATGAAACCTACCTAAGAAACAATTACCTTTTTCCCATTACCTATTACTCGACAATCCTTTTTAGAAGACTAGAATTTAATTTAAATAGGAGGTAAAGATCATATAATAAAGCTTCTATACCTACCAGTTTACAGTTTCTGGGAATATTATTATTATCTATCTACCTATTATTAGATAAAGTTAATTGTTATTCTGTAGAGCAGAGAATTAGCTACCGGTATTTTATAAGGGGTCATATTATTTCATAAGAGGTAAAGGAAGTAAGCAATAATAAAATTGATAGTTAAACCTTAATGTATAAAAAATAAATTACATTGGGAACTCCAGAGCTAGACTCTTCTTCTTCTTCTTCTTCTTCGTCTTCTTATGGTCAAAATGTAGGAGAATCCTCTCCTCAACCCCCTACATTTCCCCTGACCCCCTACATTGTTTTTGGTAGTAGGGGGTCAAGGGGAGGTTTCTTCAGACCTAGATTTTTGTCAGAGCTCATTCTCTCTTCTGCTTTCAGACTGGAAGGTCTCTCTGCTCCCTCTCTCCTCTCTGTGATATCTCCAAATATTTCAACATATTTTTTTTTCCAACAAGAGTTTCCATTAGAGTATTTAAGATGACCAAGAAGTCTTTCCTATGTAACTTTTCACGAGAAATCAATCGGTGTATTTCAACAAGAGTTTCAATTAGAGTATTTAAGATGACCAAGGAGTCTTTCCCATGTAACTTTTCACGAGAAATCAATCGGTGTACATGTAATTAACTTACCCCCAGAGCCAACAATCTGTATGGACAGCTTCTTATACTTGGTCACCACATTAACATCTACCCATTGTACAACCTCATCCAGACTTATGCTTCTAATATACTCGATTTCTCTCTCTTGTCTATCGAATAGGTAGTCGTTTAGTTTAATCTCCTCAAAATAGCGATCTGATTCCTCTTTTAAATTCACCTGGGGATGAAACAACAAAAATAAGGTTAGTAAGTAGAGTTAATAGGAAAATGAAAAGGATAGAATGCTGAGCTGGACTCTTTACTGTAGTCAAAACTATAAATCCAACTTCTTGAAGCTACCAGGAATCATGGGCCCTATTCCACAAATGGGTCCTCACTCCACACTTTTTAATTGACGCTCAGAAAAGGTAGACAAACGGTGAGACGTTTTTTTTTTCTGCGTCTTCTTGTTCTTCTTCTCCTTCTCCTTCTCCTTCTCCTTCTTCTTCTTCTTCTTCTTCTTCTTCTTCTTCCTCTTTTCAAGTGTACAGACGGAATCTAAAGGAAACCCTACTTGTCCTCGAACATTTCCGTAAGGCGCTTTCTTGCCATGCAGAAGGTCCCGGGTTCGAATCCCACCATCGACAAAATTTGCCCTCATTTTTCGATTGCAAATATTTCAACGGGTTACTGTTTTTGTGTTGACCCAGCACCTAAATGGAATTGTGCTTTTCATCGCCCATCTGATGAGGGACATACTACGGGATGGGCATGCTACGACATGGACCACATGCGTCTCTCTCTCTTTACGACACAGACCACACCGTTTTTATTTTGTAGCAGTTGTTTCATTGCTACGAAATAAAAACGGCCCGTGAAACACTCATCTTTTTTTTTCCTTTCTTTTATGTACATAGAGAACCTGTAGGTACTATAAGATGTATTTATTGACCTATTATTATTGTTATTTAATCAAAATATAATAAACCATGGTTAAATTTTAAGATTTACCTCAGTCATACTCTTCTTCTTCACCAGCATGCCGATGATATCCTCATATTTGCTCTGGACCGTGTCGTAATTTTCTCGCAGGTAGCCGGTTATGAACCCGTGAACCCTGGACTCTATGTCGTCTACGCTGTACTTGTTGACTTGAGATTCTACCACAATACTCAGACCTAGCACGCCGAACGTGTCCCGCACTGTGGCACCTACATAATAACCTGGGGGGAATAAGATGAATCATTTGAATTAAACAGTTTTCAGTTATTTCCAAAGGGTTTAATCATGTTAAAGCCCGTTCACACTTGTCGCTTAGAAAACTTTTAAATGGAGCAGTGGCAAATGGGTAAAAATTATAAATAAATGGTCGATTTCTATGTGAAAAGTTGGGAAAAATCCAAATCCGAGGTCAAAACTCCGAAAAAATAACTGCAAAAAGTCGAAAATTAAATTTTTATTTTCCGTTCTAATGAAAGAGTTCAAAGATGTGTGACGTCAGACTTTGCGCAGTTGTTTTTTTCGTCCGCTAGGTAGCGCCAGTATGCAAGCACGCTTGCGGAGGAGGAGAAAGAAATGCGCAGAAACGTATGCGCACAAACACATTAATGTGTTGCCTGCGAGGGAGCTTTGCTCGGGACATTTTATGTGACGTCATCGCCTACGGGAGCGTATGCCGTGACGTCAAAGTTCACGATTTAACCTGTATGAAAATAAAACTCCCAAGTCCGAAACCGAATCACCCAAGAAAGATGCCATGTTACCAACCAAAACCAAAATAAATCAGACAAAGGGAGGATATCGAAATATGCGAGAAAAATTTCGACACCTCAAGCGGTTTTTTTTTTTCAAGGACAGGGTCTTTATTTTATTTTATTTCTTTATTTATTCACTACATTGCATAATATACAGATTTTTTCCTACGCTAAATTATGAAGGATCTGAGAAAATCAAGTATCAAATTTGCCATATTGGACAGGGTCTTAGGTCGGGGGCCACAAAGTGAGTACTCGGTTTAAGATTAACTCTCGGATTTAAGCAATCTGATTGCTTGATTTTTAAAAAAATCCTAAAATTTCAGCCAATCAGATAGATTACTTAAACCGAGTTTAAAACTAAAGCGGAGTTTAAACTTACTTTGTGGCCTTCGGTCTTAGATAATAATAATAATAATAATAATAAAGCCATACACTTACCAGTCTCCTCTACAGGAGCATCTCCTCTCCTCTTTCTGCCGGAGCTGGAGCTTCCTCCCCCGCCACCACTCCTGCTCTTCTCCTTCCTCCTCTCTCCCGCGGATGACGAGCTCTTCCCGGCGCGATCTGATCTCTGCCCCTCCCCGCCATCGGGCGAGCGAGGCGGCTCTTCCCCGCCAATTTCTTCGAAGTCGCGGCACGAGGATTCTGGCGCGGAGGACGAGCTCTTCCCGGCGCGATCTGATCTCTGCCCCTCCCCGCCATCGGGCGAGCGGGGCGGCTCCTCCCCGCCAAACTCTTCGAAGTCGCGGCACGAGGATTCTGGCCGGGGATCGTGTTCCGTGTCCGCCTGCGAGTCGCTGTCAGCGCTACTCCGATTTTGGCCCGAGCGAGAGCTTTTGTCCCGCGAGGATTCTTCTCTTGACGTGCTGGTTTTGTCGCGTCTTGAGCTCTTATCTCTGGAACTGGAGTCTCTAGACCTCGAATCTTTATCTCTAGAACTGGACTCTTTATCTCTAGAACTGGACTCTTTATCTCTAGAACTGGACTCTTTATCTCGAGAACTTGACTCTTTATCTCTAGAACTAGACTCTTTATCTCTATAACTCGATTTAGAGCTCGAATGTTTGTATCGACCGTGGGAATCTCTAGAACTGGAGTGCTTCTCTCTAGAACTGCTGGACTCTTTGTCCCTCGATTTAGAATCTTTAGAACCGGCTGCTTTGTCTTCGGATCTCGAACTTTTCGAATCTCTAGATTTTGAATTAGAATCTCTAGATTTAGAACTACTTTCTTTATCGCTAGACTTAGAACTACTTTCTTTATCCCTGGAACTTGAACCTGAATCTCTAGACTTGGAAGGTTCTTTTTCTCTAGATTTAGAACTAGAGTATTTATCACGAGAACTCGAGTCTTTATCTCTAGATTTAGAATCTTTACGGTCTCTCGAACTTTCTTTATCCCGACTACTTGAATGTGTTTCTCGAGTACTTGAATTTCTCTCACGGGTACTTGAATTTCTATCTCTCGAACTTGAACTTCCATGTTTGGAACTTGATTTATAGTGGGTACTTGAATTCCTACTACTTGACTTCTGATCACGTCTGTCTCTACTCTGAGATTTATCTCGTTCCGAGCTCTGTTTGTCCCGCCTTTCAGATTTGTCTCGACTTTCTTCGGCACTTTCTAAACCTTCACCACCATCATCTTTATCCAAATCACGCCCTGATTCTTCTCCTTCTGATTCTTGGGATTGAGACCGAGATTCGCGGAATTCCTCCGAAGATTCCTGGGACCGAGAGCTGGATTCTTGGAGCCGGGATCGCGATTTCCCGGACCGAGATTCGCGGAATTCTGACGAATCCTGTGATTGAGATTCCGGGAATTCCGACGAATCCTGTGACCGAGATTCCGGGAATTTCGTCGACTCCTTCGAGTTGTTGGAATCTTCCGCTGAACTGCTGCCTTGTGATTCCAGGTTCGATTCCCGGTCGTCGATTTCCATCGCGTGAGAATCCTGGGACCTCTCTTCGCTTTGTCGTGAATCGGAAGGTCCCGAACGAAGCCGACTGGAGCCGAATGACGATCGGGAATCATCGCCCGAGTCCGAATCGGCACGATCTTTATGTTTCAAGCTGTCACGATTATCTTTCTTATAATCTGAGCTGGAGTCATCGTCATTTCTATCACGGTGCCTTTTTGAGCGGTCATTTCTGCGACTTTTACGTTCAAAATCGGAACTGGAGTCGTCATTTCTATTACCATGTTTATTTGAATGGTCACTTCTGCGACTTTTGTCGTCTTTATCATGACTGGTGCGTGTTTCGGCGTTTGAGCGACTTGTCCAATTATCGCGACTGTTCGAACTGCTGTCGTTTCTCTCACGATTACTAATTTTACTGTCTTCTTCAGTAAACGGGCTGTCTCTCTTTCTTGAGGTACGGTCACTTTTCGACGCAGTCTCTTTTTGCTTAACCATTTTTTCCTGGTCTATTTTTACATTTCCCTTTGTTTTATTTTGTTTTTCCTGGTCTGTTTTTTGTTCTTCATTTTTCGCGTCTCTCGTCACATTTTGCGGTTCTTTTTCTTCGTCTTCATCACTGTCCACCTCTCCTTCTTCTTTCTCCTCGTCTATTTCCATTGGTTCTACACTGGCTTTCGTGTCTTTCTCATTTCTTTCATCTTCACTTCTCCAACCTTTTTCTTCTCTTCGCTTTGAATTTTCGTCCCGGTTTCGACTTTTATCCGTCAGATCGCGCTGACGGGACTTCGTCTCTTCGTCTCTAAAAGATTTACCACTCTTTTCTTCTTCGTCCCATTTTTCTTCGTCTCCTTCAGGACCACCTTCGTCTCTCCTCGCCTCATCTTGCGAACTCTTCCCAGGCTTCGTCTCATCCTGAGAATCTTCCCTCGTGGCGTCGTGTTTGGCGGCACGCCGCGAATTTTCGCCGCCAATATTCAACAGGTCAGGCGTGGAGCTGCTCAGAGAACAGTCGTTCTGCACATCGCCAAAAGAGTCTTCGTTGCTTGGCGGTGTGGAGGGGCCACGAGGTCGTATATTGGGGGCTGGGGAGCTGGTAGGTTGGTGGGAATCGCTGGTAGGTTGGTGGGAATCGCTGGTAGGCTGGTTAGAATCGCTGGTACCGTTTTGGAGTGGGGAGTTCTGGCCAGGAGATGAGCCTGTGCTCTGACTAGTTTCACCTGAAAAACCGAAGAGAAAATGTCAAGAATAGAATATACCTTGTTTATACTGTCAGCATAGGACTGAAAAGTCCCTTTACTCACGCAATCTAAACGAGGTCTTATGTATTTTTCGTTTCTTCGTGTCTTCATTTTTGGTAATTGTCATGTCTTTTCTCATTAGTATTTTCTAGGGAATTCAATGTCACTGTATAACTTTCTTTAGGGGTTTTACCCTCCATTAGGTAACAAGCTAGCGTCCCCCGCCCCACCCCAGCTCACATATGGGTTAGGCATTGTAGGGGCACCGCACAACTTTGAACGGTCATTTAGGGCACCGCGGCTCAAAAAGTTGAGAACCCCTGGGATAAGGAAAGTAAAAAAGATAATGTCCTTCCTTCTTTTAGGATAAGGAAAGTAGAAAAGACAATATGTTGAAAGTTCTTACCATGACTATCCAAATCTGACATGCCCGACAGAGAGCTCACAGCGCTGGCAGCATCCAGCGGTTCAAACGGTGGTGATATCACTGTATCCATATCTTCAACTCCGCCTTCTTCACCACCTTGCTCTTTATCACTGATTTGATCTTTATCGTCATTCTGTTTATCACCGTTCTCAGTAACAGTGCTAGGTTCAGGTTTGGGTTTGATGTCTGCCTCTTCTTCTTGGGTTTCTTCTTTTACCTCAGGTTTTACATCTGAAAAAGGAAAAAAAGCATGGTTGAAATCCCAGTTTTTATTATTTTGATAGAGGGAATTGTAACAATTTTCATCATAAAAAGCTAGCCTAGTTAGCTTGGTTGGTAGCATGTTTGTTTGTAAGAGCTAGGATATCATTCTGAACAGATGTTTGTTCTTGTAACAACTGTCTTTCAGGACAAAAAAAAAAAAAAAAAAAAAAAAAAAAAAGAGGGAAAAAAAGGAAAAAAAAAATTTTTTTTACACAAAAAAAACCCCCGGGAAAAAATCAAAGAGAGGGACAACAGGATAGAATAAATTCTGCTTAGCACACAAACACCACCTGAGAGAAAAAAATCCTATAATGTACCTACATTCCTACATACCATTGTTTTCATTTGAGTTGGACATCTGTAGGGATTCCGTGCCTGGAATTCCAGAGATCAGGGATGGGATATGATTCGTTAGAGAACCATTTGTGTTGGCTGGAAACAGAAAGAGGAAATCTTGTTGGAGTGTAAATGATATTACAGTACCTTAGCACAATGTATAAAAGGCAAGTAGTATTCTATGAGGGAAAAGTTGGAATAAATTAGCTAGGCATGGACACCATTAGATTTAGAAAAGGGGAACTTATAAACCTGGATACAGTATACCAATCTGCTTGTAATCTTAGAATTTAAAATTTGAATAATCACTAACCACTACCAGAAACAGTAATTAGGAGGACAAGAAAAAAATGTAGAGAAAGACAAATAAATGGTGCTTCCCTAACTTCCAAGATAAGGTAAAAAAAATCAACAAAACATGGCAAACAATTTGACAATTTATTCACAAGACCCAGCTCCACAAGATTCAACTCTTTCTCAATCTCATCTCTTATGTTTCCGTTTATGCTTTTTCTTGCTTTTCTTTTTCTTCTTGTGACTCCCATGTCTCTTCTCATCTTTCTCATGCAAAGAATCAAGCAAAGTCCCAACATGCAGAGAATCAAGAGCAGTACCATACGACAGTGATTGTGGCAGGGTCTGGTTGGCTACAGGATTGGCGGTGGGGACATACGGGATATTTAAATGTTCGCACACAATCTTTTCCACCTTTGGGTAGAGGACGGGCATCATCTTGGGATTGACAATTTGATCGGTGATACGGTCCAGACCGGGATTGTAATAGCCACTCCTGGAAATTGAGAAAAAATTTCATTTTGAAATTTGTTTTCTTTTTCAGTTGAATATTGTTTTTACTTTTTTCCTTGAAAATTTTGAGTCCCTGTCTCGTCTATCTTACATTAGTTTGAAAATCATGCTCCAAAATTTTCCGAATTTAACAATTAAAGGGGGCAGAAAAGTTTTAAAATGCGAATTAGGCAATTAGGTACTTCTTACCAATCAAATACCTTTCAATACTTGTTGGTGTTGTTCTGAAAACAATACTTGCCCTAGAATACTTACTCAATGACATGTTTACGTAAATTTTCACGTACAACATTTTTGTTCAAGTTGGAGTCAAATTTCAACTTTTCAAGGAACTTTTGAACACTTGTTTCTACTCTCGACTTCAAGTTCTGATAGGCTGGCTGTAATAAAATCAAAAATGAAATTTAAAAAGGAATAAATTAAGCACCTCATCTTTTTTTTGTGGATCTTTTTTTTTTTTTTTTTATGAGGGGACCTACCAACAATCAAGTGAGGAAGACAGGGTAAGGAATATACAGCTGTAAGAATTAATGTACTAGCTACCTAGCAGTTATTAGGTCAGTGTGCTACCTTCCAAGCTAAGCCTGACTAATAAGATAAAACACCTCAGGTCTTTTTGAAGGGCAATATATTCACAATACTTGAGCTAATGTCCCTTTGAATGGCAAAGTAAAAATTGCCATAATAGCTCAGGAACCCCATCCTGCAAGATTCATGTTAACATCAACCTGTACTCACCTTGGTGTCAACATCTGAAATACAGTCCCTCCGGAATTCGTCAAACACTCCTTGACTTTTAACTTCATTGATGATCTTTTCAATCTCATCTTCATGAACGGAGGACTCGGGCATAGCATGACCTACCATACCACCGTAATAAACGTTGTTCATCATTGTAAAATTGGCACAATGTCCTACGTATTATCAGGGCTGTTACTCAGCACAACACTGTCCTTTGGGGCAAGAAATTCACTCTGAACATGAAAGTTTGAGAGAACTTTCATCACTTTTTCAGCTTTTTTCACAGATTTTTTTTTTTTCAAAATTTTGCTGGATGGAGAACTGAAAATACTTTTTGTTTACTTTTAAGAAATGTTGCCGTTGCCAAACGTGTTGCGCGGTTGTCAAGGTCATTCTTGCAAGACCCGTTTACATCTTTTCTATTTTTCAATTTTTATTTTTGAAGAATTTAAGACAAATTTTGTAAATTTTCCAATGATTCCACGATTTTATTTTATTTAAATTAACAAGATTATCCATGCAAATTCTACAGAAAAGGTTAATCTTGATAATGACTTATCCTGAAGAAAAATGAGCTTTCAAAAGGACAAAAGTTTCGGACGGCTAGAGTCCCCTTTCGTGTTTTTGAAAATCAGCTGATTGAAATCGAACCCTTCAAAATCAAAATCAAAACAAAAGAGATCTTCCATTTTGAATTTTATTTTGGTTCCTGTCGGTGAATGAGTGAAAAATCACGTGTTTAAGCTCCTTTTTCCTCTTTCACTTGAAAAATAGACGAAATAAATGAATTAATCTTGTTTCACCGTGTAACTAGTAACTGTAGGTGCCGTTTATTAACATAATCAAAATGAATAAAGGTGACAAAAGAGTGGTTATGAACCCAGAGCTTCTCAAGAGGCTGCAACAGCAAGCAGGTCAGGTCAGAATTGGAGGAAAAGGTACCCCAAGGAGGAAGAAGAAGGTTGTGCACACAACAGCAGCCACCGATGACAAAAAACTACAGAGTTCCTTGAAAAAATTAGCGGTCAACACAATTCCTGGCATTGAAGAGGTAAGGAAGAATGGGACAAGGTCTTGGGTTGTGAGGTTGAGCAAGACTCAAAGCTCATGGCCATTGGATTCATAGGCTGTGTGCTGAATGCAGTAGGGAATAAATTAGGTCCTGTTCACCTATTATTGCGTCTTGACCATTACGCCACTGGGTGTAGTGGTCAAGACGCTTGCCTGACAGGAGGGTGTGGGTTTCCAGCCAAGGTACGGAATTTTATCCTCATTTATTTGAGAATTTGATCACATAATAATGGAGCTCTAAGGGTTAGGTGGTAGAGAACGCCTATAACCTTTCCTAGTGGTTGCCTTCCACTCAAGAGTCTATTATTATTATTATTATTATTGCATTGTACATTGCTGCAAGTTGTGTACTGAATGGTAGATAGGTAAAAGTTTACCCATGGCCTTGGTTTGGGACTTTCCTAATTTTAGCCAATTTCCCTCCTAAAATTCGACATGGAATCAATAAGTTGAAGGTTAACTATCAATAACAAAATAACTGCCAAGGTCTTTAGTGAAACAAATTTTACTGGCCAGTCAGCAACAAATTACCTAGCTACTCACATTAACCTCAGCCAGTCTGAGTTGAGCTAGGAAAAGATTGTGAATGCCCAGATGGTCACCCTTCCAGTACCTTGTGCTTGCTCAACTTCAGTAACCCATGAGGAACTTGAGCATCCAATGTGTTAGGGTCAATGAAAAGGCCAAGTGACATAGTGGTCAAAACACTCACCTAGTAATGAGGTAAATTTCATCCTCATTAATTTGAGAATATGACCACAATGGAGTTCGAAGGGCTAGGTGGTAGAGAATGCATCCAGCATTAAACTTGCCTAGTGGTAACATTTCAGAGTTTAATACTCAAATATATATTTATTAACATTCCACTCAAGATTGTAATATTATCATGTTTTTCCTTCAGGTAAACATGATCAAGGAAGATGGCACAATTATCCACTTCAACAATCCCAAAGCACAAGCATCACTTGCAGCCAACACATTTGCTATCACGGGACACGGAGAAACACGAGAGATCACAGAAATGTTACCAGGCATCCTGAGTCAACTTGGACCCGAAGGACTGACACAACTGAAACGTTTAGCCACAAGTGTAGCCGGTATGTGTAAAAACTTGATTGTAACGTAAATTCTTTGATCATCTCCAGAATGTTACTTGACAAATGTTAAAAATTAAACTCCTATGTAGGGGGTGAAGACTTGTGAATTACATGACCTTGAAATGTGGGTCTTTTCAAATGATAGTCCCATGTCTTTGCTTCACTGTGTAGGATTATTTCATCCTATATGAGGAGGTAAAAATGTGTACCAGACTTACTGAGTCCCAAAATATTCTGTGAACTTTCAAGTCCTGTGAGGATTTTGGACATCTCTTATTTTTCCATGACATTTAACTATCTACTGCCTCGGTGGCGTAATGGTCAAGATGCTCGCCTGGTAATCAGGAGGGCATGGGTTTGATCCCAGCCAAGGTATGGAATTTTATCCTCATTTATTTGAGAATTTGACCACATAATAATGGAGCTCCAAGGGTTAGGATGGTTAGGTGATGGAGAATGCCTAAGGCGTTAACCTTGCCTAGTGGTTGCCACTCAAGAGTCTATTATTATTATCTACTCAGTTTTCTCCCTGAAAGACCTTCACACATGGTCTCCCAGATCGTCACCTGTTGAAAAAAAAGAAAGAAAGAAAGAAAGAAACATGGTGTTTGTTGCATATTGGTTGGCTATATAAACTCTAGCCACCTCTGAGCCTTTACTGTATGGAGACAGCTTTTGAGCTCAGAGATCCTAGCTAAAGTCTATGACCTGACAATATGGAACAAAAAGAAAGAGGCACAATCAAAATGGTATCAAGGAAAGCTTGAGTTTTAGAGGTGATTATATTTCAAGGAATTCCACGTTAAAAATTCAAGTGCTCATTATGCCAACTTGCAAAGCTCTGTCTTTAATCATTTGCTGTTGGACCAGACAATGCATCACTTTTGTATGCATTGCCTTGTCAGTATTTTCAAATAATTGATATGGTTTGGGTATGGTATTGCAACTGCCCGGCAAACCAATATAATGTTATTGAAATACTCTATCAAGCCTAAATAATTAATATCTTAATTTGATGTTTTCAGGATCTGGTAGCACTGTCAAACCAATAGAGGAAGAGGACGAGGTCCCAGAACTTGTTGGAAATTTTGAAGAGGCCAGCAAGGAAGAAGTTAAAGTAGTCAACAGCAAAGATAAGGAAAACATTAAGAAAAACTCGACATCACCTGTATCCAATAATAAAGTCCCCGCTTAAACTTCTCAACTAAACACAACGTTAACTTAACCAAGTCTTACTTTTATCTCTGAGTACCATTCAGCTCCTGGTCATTTCTTGTGCTATGCCTTGCATTATAGATTTTCTCTGTACTGAATTGTGTCACTTGTATTCAAATGAAATATACCACCATGTTCATACATGCACACAGTTATTTTTCTTTGATCTCTTCATTGAAATTTCCAAGTGTTTTCATATCCCATGGCTTTATTTACGTCAATAGTTGACACAGGAAGACTGAGAACAAAAAAACGTTTAATATGTTGTGATAAACTTTACTTCTTTGAAGGCAGTCTCTTTTAAGATTTGCATGGAAACTTATACCACCTAGTTGTAATACCTACCCATGTATGGGCTGACAGTTAGATCTCTTTCTACTTCTGTCAGGAAGGAATTTGTTGTGCAAACAAGAGACTTACTGATGTAAATAACTGAAAGCAAAGCTTCAATATTGGCATTTTTGGTTTTTTTATTTTTTTTCTAGCAATAGTTATGAAGTTGAAATTGATTTTTTTCTGATTACTAAAAAAAATACAATATTTTAAAAATAATAAAAAAAGTAATAAAACTGTTTGAAAAGGAATATAATCTTCTGTTGTGATTTCCACTGTATTAAATTGTTTTAGGAAAATTCAACTTTGAATGGTCATTCTGTTTCTTTGAAAAGTTGAATTTTACAGACACGAATTCAAGTATCTGCTGAATTCCAGATTGAGCTTTCATTCTGGTGATTACACCAATCCTTGTTTGATGTCAGATCCTTACTATGATCCTGTAATATATACCCCTTTGAGTGCTTAGCAGTTGGCTGGGAATCAGGAGGTTGTGGGTTCAAGTCCCAGCTGGAGGCTCAAAAAAATGATACCAATTGTATTTTGGTTCTATGTTCCAAAGGTAGCAATCAGGTTTAAATAAGCAACAGGATGTCTGCTAGTCAAGCACCTAACTGGGTGTCGAGATATTGTGAATTCATATCCCAGCCAAATTTTAATTTATCAACTGAAATTTTGCAACAAAAGAAATAACAAAAACATGGTTTATTAAATCTAAACAATAAAAATTTAAAAATATATTTCAAGTACATTCAAAACAAGGTGCAAGGGGTAGGTACTTCTGTACCAAACTTGCAAAACATTTCATTGACCACCAGATGCAGGTCAAAATTTATTAAAATGGGAAGTGAAATGAAAATGCTTAGACAATACCTATACACAAAAATGGAATGGAGCCAAGAGAAAATAGTAGATGGTAAAAATCATTTAGAACTTGGAAGGATGAAACTACAGAGATGAAGTTAATGTTATTTATTCCCTGCCTTCAATCTATTGCACTACCTACCTATCTTTCTTACATTAAATAATTGTTTTTTTCTTTTTTTAAATCCATATGCATAGATAGCAGCTGGATCTTGGTTACTTCAAGATCATGATTTCAAGCCTATCTGATCTCTGAGCTTTATCAACATTACATACACAGCTTAAACCAACAATAGATTGAAATTGAATCTAAAATGAAGCAGCCTAGAATAAAATGTCCTGATCTTCCTCTTCTAGCATATTGAATGCCTGTTCTTCATCATATTTACGAGACTTCCTAAAAGCTTCAGAAGCTGCTTTGATCACCTTCTTCTTGTCTTGAATTTTCTTCAAACGGTAGAACTCTTCTCTTTCCAACTCATCCAGCTCGGAAATAATGTATGCTAGTGTCTTTTCAATGCGAGGAATAATGACATGCTCGATGGCATTTACTCTCCGATTAGTAATTTTGATGACATCATCTAATGTTACAAATGACGTTTGCAGTGAAGCAAGTTCTACGAGGAGTTTTATAGCTGTCTGGTAATTTTTCTTCAGCTTTGCCAGCTGCTGTCCACCCCTAGCTAGACCAGCCAGTTCGTAAGTGTCTGTGCCATCTTGATAGCTCTCAAACACGGGTAGAGTAACACCTGCTACATTGTCTTTCTTAGTGCGGATTTTGATCTGTGCCTTGGTGACATTTTGTAGAACTACTTGGTTGAAATCTCCAGTAGTGAACTTGGCCTCTGCTAGAGAGAACGCAGCTTCTTTCATTACCTCTCCCATGAGAGTTTTAGTCTCAATAATCTTGCTGAGAATCATTCGGAACCTCATCTGTAGAGCATCAGCCTTCTTCTTGAGAAGACTGTGTCCCTTCTGAGCTCCCTTCAGACGAGATTTCATGAGTGACTGAGCTCCTCGGGAAGGGAATATGGGTAGTCTCTCTTTACCTGACATTCTATTAGGTTTCAAAGGTTCCTGGAAGGTAGATCTCTCCTGTTGTCACTCCTATCTTATCAAAAAACACAACTTTAAAAATTAAAATCAAACTTTTTATCAAATCGAAAGATAATGGAATAATGGAAACGAAATCAGCTGATCAACTACACCCCAAACACCCAAAAATGCTCAAGGCCATTTTACAGTGTGGCAAACCTGAAATATTTTTTTTTCTAATTTTTTTTATTTTTTGAAAATTTAAAACCCATTTTTTGAAAATTCCAATGGAAAAGGCAGAATTTAAATCAAATTTCAATAAAAATCAACTGAAAGTATCGTTTCAAAAGCTTTTAACCAAGACAATTTCGGTTTTATTAATTTATTTTTTTTTGGGTGGCAACAGTGTACTAAGCAAAGTTTAAGCACTTGCTCGCTTCTCCAATGTAAACATTTCTCAAAAATTGCCAGCTTCTCACTTGTCATTTTTTGATCAGCCAGATGATTTTTTTTTTTTTCTGTTTTTTATCTCGCCTGATAAAGTGAAGTGATAAGCTACTTCGCATTTTTATTGCTGATAAAGAAATCTATTCAGAGATTGTTGTTTGCTCGTGAACGTTTTATCTAAAATAATTATGATGTTAAGCCGGAGCGTTACAGTATTGGAAAATGTAGCCAAGAACACTTCACTAAAGGTAAGTGAGAATTCATCCTCCGTCAAATTTGAGAATGGTCAGGGCATATAAAGAACAGAGTAGGCCTTCATGAGAAATTTTTGTTGGCACAATGCCCAGATTTTCAATACACCTTTCCCTTTGTACGATTTAGTTTTATTTGTATGACCTTTGGACTTATGGATGTCAATTTTATCTTTAGGTACCTCTATGTACGTCATTTTTCATAATCTTATCAATGAATGAAAGAACCCATTTCACGAGTAAAGATTTATCAGTTCAATAAGAGGTGAGAGGTTGTTGATTTGAGAAAAACAATAATATCTACAACTACTGATAGATGCTCTTTCATGTTGAAAAAAAAAAAAAAAAAAAAAAAACCTTAAAATATCTACAACTACTGATAAATGCTCTTTCATGTTGAAAAAAAAAAAAAAAAAAAAAAACCTTGAATATCATTTTTTAGGTCCCTAATATCTGCATGGTATCAATGCAGGTAGATGTAGAGAATGCCAAAGGCATAAACCCCCCCCCTCCCCCCACCACAATCATAATCATGTAGGTTTTCAACCAGAATTCAATATGTACCTTGACAAAACATGTACACTTGACAACTTGGGGCATTCACCAAACATCATTATAATAAGTACAATTCACAGCTATTCTATTTTCCTTTGTCTTTATCCAGGCACTATCCGCAGCACCGTCATGGAGCCAGCAGAAGAGAAACCTCAATGTTCACGAGCACGTCTCATACACTCTTCTGAAAGAGGGAGGTATCCCCGTGCCTCCTTTTGGAGTTGCTAAAACCAAAAAAGAAGCTGGGGAGATTGCAAAGAAATTGAACATCAAAGATATTGTGCTCAAAGCTCAAGTCCTCGCTGGAGGTCGGGGCAAAGGAGCATTCAAAGGAGGACTGAAGGGTGGTGTAAAAATGGTTGACACGTAAGTGAAACATCATCAAAACTTTTTTTTCCACTGGCAGCCTTCTAAATTTAAATAATGAGCTACAGAATTTTGTTCACACATGATGTAAATTTTTGACTAACCTCTGTGTACCTGTACCTATTACATACAACTGGTACAACAGGTTCTTATGTTGATTTTTTCATATTCTGAATTCACTTAGAAATCATTATAACCATTATTACATTTTTACCTCTAGTCAAATAACTAACCAAAAGTGTGTAGCCCTTCTATTTTCTAAAACCTTCTTTTTATCTTCCAGACCTGAAGAAGCTGAAGAAGTGGCCGGTAAAATGATCGGTGACTACCTCATCACCAAACAAACTGGAGAGAAAGGCCGAATCTGCAACGCTGTGATGGTGACCGAACGTAAATACCCACGCAAGGAGTACTACTTTGCTTTCATGATGGAGCGATCATTTGCTGGCCCCGTTCTGATTGCTTCTTCTCAAGGAGGAGTTAATATTGAGGAGGTTGCCGCTGAGAATCCATCTGCTATTCTGTATGAGCCTGTAGATATTACAGTTGGTAAGTATCTGGGGGCATTGTCAGTCCAGTGATGAAATTAAAGCTTACCATACTAAAAAGGGTTTTTCTTTCCCCTACATGCACTAAACACCAGAGAGGCTGGACTTATTGAATACTTTTGTGTTGATCAAATATCTGAATGGGAAGTTTTATGTCTCTTATTGCCCATCTGATATGTCTATCATCAGATGGGCAATAAGAGACATAAAACTTCCCATTCAGATATTTGATCAACACAAAAGTAGGTATTCAATAACTACGGTATGGGTAATATGGGTATGCTATGACAAGGACCACATGGATCTAATGTTTCAAAGCATATCAGGAGTGTGGTACATAATTACATAGGTATTACCTTTTTTTATTTTATTATTATTATTATTATTATTATTACCAGACAATGCATCACCAGATGGTCACCCATCTCGATACCAAAAAAAGCGCTACGTTGCTTAACTTCAGTGATCGGTTTGATAGAGGAAACTGTAACTGCTAAGGTCTTATCATCCTGAAATCAAAGAGAGAAGGAAGACAGGATAGGAGGAAAGCCAGCTGTTCCGAGAATGAACGTTATCCTCTCAGGATAAAATCCGCCACAGGCAGGAATCAAACCCGCAGCCTAGCCTGCCTAGCACTTACAACGCAGACACACTACCAACCAAGCTAACCAGGCTGGCAATTACTTTTTTGCATTGGCTCAAAATTGCACTTACGCACATCATGCACTTACGCACCTGCCTCGGTGGTGTAGTGGTCAAGGCGCTCGCCTGGTAAACAGGAGGGCGTGGGTTCAATCCCAGCCGATGCATGGAATTTTATCCTCATATAATTTGAGAATTTGACCACAATAATTGTAGTAGCCTACTGCTGGAGTAAAGGGACTTTTTCAGTCCTATGCAAGCAGTATAAATAAGCACTATTATTTTTTTATTTTTATCATTTAATTTCTTTCATCACAGGCATCACCAAGGAGCAAGCACTCAAGGTAGCCGATGCTGTTGGTCTCAAAGCTAAACGAGACATCACAGCGGAGATGTTAATCAAAATGTATGCTCTGTTCATAAGCAAGGATGCTTCTCTCATTGAAATCAATCCGTACGCTGAAGATGCCACTGGCAACTTCTTTGGACTGGATGCTAAAATGAGGTAAGGTGTTCAGCTATTTTTTTTTTTTTTTTTTTTTTTTTTTTTCTTTAAAAAGACATGGAGAACAGGATAGAAGAAACTCAGCTTTTTAAGAGGTTTGATAGAGGGAACTATAACTGCAGAGATTTTATCATTCGGAAAATTAAGAATGAAAGAGAAGATCAGAAAGCCAGCCATTCCGAGATCGGACCTTTAGGATAAAGTTTGCTTTGGGCAGCCATCGAACCCGCGGCCTAGCACTTACAAGACAGATGTGCTACCTTGTGCTAGCTTCAAAATAACTATCCTGACAACAAAAACATTATTTTTTATTGTCTTATTTTCCTTTTTTTTTCATCCTACACACCTATACCTACTTGTACATTATTATAAAATCTAAATTGTTAAAACTAAAAAGCCAATAAATTACAAATCAAATACCATCACTTATTATGATTTTTGTTTCAGGTTTGATGACAACGCTGAGTTCCGTCAGAAAGCTCTGTTCGATCTACGGGATTGGAGTCAAGAAGATGCTAAGGAGGTAGAGGCAGCCAAACACTCCCTGAATTATATTGCTCTCGATGGTAAGTAAACTCTTTTTTTTTTTTAAGAGGTTTGACAGAGGGAACTGTAACTGCTATGGTCTTATCGTCCCGAAATCGAAGAGAGAAGGAAGACACAAAGCCTTGGCTGAAGACACTGGACACATCAAGAATATCAAGATACAGATAGATGGTCCTACGGAAGAATCACCAAGAAGAAGATTAGAGCACGTTTGTGAGGCAATTACTAGAATTTCGAGTCTTATTCTGGTGAAACATGAACCAATTGTGCTGGACCTCCCATCACGACCCAAACCCAAGGACCCAAATCTTCATGACTATCATGAATATTTAGATCTTCGTCCGGCTAATTAAGCCCAGTCAGATTTAGACTGTATTTCATAACCGGCGAGAGCGAGTTTTGAGTTCTTGTTTTGGTATCTTCCGTGTAGTTCAGTTAAAGGGCATCATCCAGGTCGTCGAAGAATTTAGAATCTAAATGTTTTTTTTTTTTTTTAAGAGGTTTGACAGAGGGAACTGTAACTGCTATGGTCTTATCGTCCCGAAATCGAAGAGAGAAGGAAGACAGGACAGGAGAAAGCCAGCCGTTCCGAGAACGAACATTATCCCATCAGGATAAAATCCGCCCCGGGCGGGACTCGAACCCGCGGCCTAGCGCTTACAAGGCAGACGCACTACCAACTAAGCTAACTAGGCTGGCTGTAAACTCTTTAAATCCTAACATTGGCAGAGATTTTTTTTCATCTTTTTTTGACGTAATTCTTCATGTGAGTGTGGAGTAATTTGTGTGAACATCACGAGGTTCAATTTTATCCACAGTTAATCGTCAGAAAGTTCACGAGAGTTTCTTTTTTGTCATTTCTAAAAATATTAACGCGGTTCGTCTACAGAAGCCATTAAAGTGATAAAAGTGTCGCAATTTGGATGTATCCAAATGGATAGAGTGCCAAGATAAGGAGGGTTAATTTCATAGAGCTATAAAGTATTTATTAAAGAGGTTTGATAGAGGGAATTGTAACAACGAAGGTCTTATCGGCCTGAAAGCGAAGGGACAAGAAGGGCAGAATAGGAGAAAGCCAGCCGTTCCCGAAAACTAAACTTATGTTTTCAAGGGAAAGTTCTTCCCGGGGGTAATCGAACCCATGATCTAGCGCTTAGACGGCAAGCGTGCTACCTTCCAAGCTAACTAGGCTGGCGTAATTTGAATGCATGACAAACAGTCTGAGTTTAGCAGGCCTGTATAGTAGGCGTCCACAACGAAGAACCGACCATTGACCCTAGCCTAGTACCGACCCAAGAGAAAATAAACAAACCATGCCATTGAATAGAAGCGTCCTCAGCGGAGCCTTGACCATAGTACCGATCCTTGCAAGAAAATGAAGAAATTGAGTTGAGTCCTGAGTATTTTTCTGCTATGGTGAGTTGAGTCTTGAGTATTTTTCTGCTATGGTGAGTTGAGTCCTGAGTATTTTTCTGCTATGGTGAGTTGAGTCCTGAGTATTTTTCTGCTATGGTGAAACCGCGGCCTAGCGCTTACAAGGCAGACGCGCTACCAACTAAGCTATCTAGGCTGGCACTTGAATCCTTGAATCACATTAAATCTTGAAGCTTGAATCGTATCAACCATTATCTGACTACATTGTATGAATTGTACCTGCCATATTTTCTTTTCAATAGGTACCTAGATACATAGTACATAGGTAGATACCAATTTATTGATTTGGATATGATTTTAAATGGAGGGGCAGTTGGAAGAATTTATTCGAGTTAGGCATGATTGGGGATTTTGGAACATCCACTAAAAATGACCATTAATATTTTACTATTAGGATTATCTTTTGATCTCTCTCTCTCTCACTCTCACCTCTATCTCTCCCTCTCTCTCTCACCTCTCTCCCACTCTCTCTCTCTTGTCTCCTACAATTAGGTGTGTGTTATCCTTTTTACATGGTTTTTTGCTTACATTATGAAATTTGGAAATTTGACATCTCCACTAATTTTTTACGTCCTCTTAGAGTCGGAAAAAACTTTGAATCTACCGGGAAGTGAACCCGGAATCTCCGGCACGTGCAAGCCTTCGACACGTATGTAAAAAGGGCTTCTATAGGACCCTTAAAAAGGGCTTCTATAGGACCCTAAAAAGGGCTTCTCTATAGGCCAATGGGTACCAGAATATTTCCGTTGTGTACCTATAAATACTGAAGATTTGTTAACCAACTTTCATAATCGGACAAACCTCTTTTTCTTCCAACGATATTATTCTCACAACTGTCCCATTTAAAGTAGGTACTTACATATGATCAGTTGACAATATTGAATCTCATCAGACAATGGTACAAATTTCAATGGTACAGATATCAATCAGTCTCTAGCTATAAAGGAGACATTTATATCTTCATGCTGATCTGATGATCCTATTCAACTTAACTACCAATAACTTACTGTATCATCCGAAGATAAGTACTTACAAGTTATTTTCATATCCTCTGATATGTACAAATTTATGTACCCTATTGTACCTAACTCTTCACTAGGCATTTCAGATACACTTTGCCTAAGAACACTAGGCATTTCACAGAATGACTAGGTATTCTATAGAATGCCAGTAACATAGGTATACATAATTATTAATTATTTACACTGTCTTTCTGTTCGCAGATAAAATGTATTTGAGGAGTATTGTGCTGTCCTACGTCGCCACATTTCACTTGTTCCATGTTTCCTCAGCCATTACGAGTAGCGATGACCGATTCGTCAAGAAATACGCCATGATGAAAGTAAGTTTCGCAGAAGGTGCTGGGTTCGATGCCCAACAGCGACAATTTTTTCTGAATGAGACATACCGTAGATACTTTCTCCTATCCTGTCCTCCTTGTTGGATATCGGGAGGATGAGACCTTCCTTGTTATAGTTGCCTGTAGGTACCAAACGTTTCGAAAGAGAAGACGAATTTTGAACGCTCCAAGGCCCTATTACAGTATTTTATGTGATCTTCCAGGGGGTCTTGAAGACCTTCATGGCCCCTTCGGGGGCTGCGGACCCCAGTTTGGGAATCACTGTTCTATTCTACTTTTCTCATGAGTTTTATCATTACTCTGTCCTCACCCCTCCCAGGTCTACAACACTTATTTATACGTTATCCAGATGGATATGGCAGCAAGGAGTCATTACAAAAGTAGGCTACGTTGCCAAACATATCAAAGGTGCAACGGTAGAACAATGGTCCCGGCGAAGGTCAATGGTCGCCGTTGTGGTCACGCACTTAGACGAGCTGCAATAGCTCACTTTTTCACTCATTTTCACCAAATTCTTTTGTCCATTCTCGCCAGGTTCCATTGGTTGTTTGGTGAACGGAGCCGGTCTGGCTATGGCCACCATGGACATTATCAAACTGCATGGAGGTGAACCTGCCAACTTTCTGGACGTGGGTGGTGGCGCCACCGCTGCTCAGGTGAGAAATTTCGGAACTAAGGATCAGGGCCTAAGTGTGGGACTATAAACAGGGAGGAGAATAACTAACCCTAACCAGCCTACCTAGCTGGCAGCTTTTCAAAGGGTTTTCTATGCCTAAAAAAAAATAAGTGCAAGTTCTCATGGTGGTTGAGTGCGGTTTAGGACGAGCCAGGAGCCAATTAAACATGGCTAGAGACCATCACCCTGGTGTAATAAAAAAAAAAAATTAATAATAATAATAATAATAATAATAATAATAATAATAATAATAATAATAATAATAATAATAATAATAATAATAATAATAATAATAATAATAATAATAATAATAATAATAATAATAATAATAATAATAATAATAATAATAATAATAATAATAATAATAATAATAATAATAATAATAATAATAATAATAATAATAATAATAATAATAATAATAATAATAATAATAATAATAATAATAATAATAATAATAATAATAATAATAATAATAATAATAATAATAATAATAAAGAGATATCCTTTCTTTATTTTGCCATCACCATTCGGCTACAGTTGAAGCCATATTAACAACAATTGCGGACCTTTTATTGATAATTTTTACCCAAATGCCTTTCCCTCTATTGATTTATTTCTTAATTCGCAGGTGAAAGAGGCGTTCAAAATCATCACCGCAGACCCCAAAGTGTGTGCCATCATGGTGAACATCTTTGGAGGTATCATGCGATGTGATGTGATAGCCGAGGGTATCATTGCAGCCGCTCAGGAACTTAGTCTCAAGATTCCTATCATCTGTAGACTCCAGGTAAGACGGAGTTCGCTGGTTCGATTCCCGCCCGGGGCGAATTCTATTCTAAATTTATCCAGCCACAGGTTTCATTACTAAAGTGGTAGGATTCATTACTTTTTCCCCATCCGTGGCACAAGCTCCGGCCTTTAGGGATGGGTATACCATTTGTTAACTATTTATTTGACGAGAGAATTGTTCTGAAAAACCAAACTTATAAAAAGAAATAAATGTGTATGGTACAAACCTTCTCTGTTCGATTTCAGGACGACAAGATCTCCGTTGTTACGGTTCCCTCTGTACGCGTATTTTACTTGTGGAATCAGAACTAACCTCCCAATCTTAGATCTGTCAGGTTCAGGGAAATGTCATACTTGATTTCCAATGATTTATTCAGGGTTTACACGCTTTTCCCGGAATGAAATTTTTATGACTATTCCATGACTTTTCCCGAAAATTTCCACGAGTTTTCCAGAAAATTATGGGGTGGAGTAAGATTATCCCTTCATTTAAATAAAATATGCAATATGCAGAACGTCAAGGAATACGAGAGAAATGCGCCGCAGGCCGTTTTTCGGAAAATCTTGATATGTAATTTGAACATTTCTTAATTTTTAACCGGGTGCCAAATTCCATGGCTTTTCCAGGTTTTCTTTAAATTTTTACGATTTTCCATGACTTTTTGGCCGATTTTCAGATTCCGTGACTTTTACCAGGTTTTCCAGGTCGCGTATAATAACCTGTTATTACAGGTAATAACCCTGTAATAACCCTGTTATTACAGGCGCTACCACGCCACCTAGTGGTTAAACTGATCCCCGTATTTTCATTTAGATTCTTTATTTCTTTAGCAGTGCATTAGTCCTAAACAAAAAAAGTAAAAATGGATGCAACACACAAAGGATCAAGAAGAGACCGCCTTAGATTCTTTAGAATATCTCAATCCTTCCCTTCAGAAGAGAGGAAATTGGCTTAGATTCCGAAAGCATAATGGAAAAAATACGCTTTTTTAAGCTGAGAAAAAAAACCTTATTTAATCTTTTCTCTCCTTTCGCTTCCCCAGGGCACAAATGTGGACGATGCCAAGGTCCTGATAGCTTCGGCCGCCATGAAAATCCTCCCGTGCGACAATCTAGACGAAGCCGCCAGACTTGCCGTCAAACTGTCCAGCATTGTCGGCCTTGCCCGAGCCGCCAAAATGGAGGTCAACTTTGAAATCCCGCTGTAAGGAGTCCTATTCGATTTCATTTACCCCATCGCTGCAACTCTTGAATATTTTATTTGCTGTCGATATTTTATATTCGATAGCAAACAGATTTCGATATTTCATTTGTTAATCGATAGCAAATTTAATTTACTCCATAGGACAACTCTTGAATATTTTATTCAATTTGCTATCGATATTTCATATTCGATAGCAGATATAATACCTATATTTCGATATTTCATTTGTTAATCGATAGCATATTTAATTTACTCCATTGAATTATTCTGTTTGAAGCTGCCGCTTTTTCGTTTATCCTTTCCACTCCATGACTGCCCCCCTCCCTCCTGCCCTCCATTTTTCTTCTTCTTCTTTCCTTCCTTTCCTTTGAGAATAAATAATCTTTTTCAGCTGATTATCTATTCCTGCGTTTTTAGACCGTCTCTGTGTCTTCTCTCCCCCCCCCTCTTTATTTTCTTCTTTTTAGTCCGTCCTTCCTTTATTAATAAAAGGTATAGTGGACGGACTATTGTATTCGCTTCAGTGTCTGTCTGTGTGTCCGGAGGGACGGGCCCAGCTTGTTTTTTCTTGAAAATACCTAGTCCTTGTTGTTGGTGTTTCTTCTTTTCTTTCCTTTTTCCATACTCACTACTCGCCATGTTTTCCTGCTCCTCCTCCCTCCCTTCTCTTTTAAACCCTTTTATTTGTACAATAATTGTTAACAGTTTTTGTTTTTTTTTTTTTTGTTTTTTTTAGGAATTAGTTTGTATTATTTATTTATTTATTGCCTGCAAATTATAGAATCCATTTTAGGAGATCCACCGAGGGGTTTTGGATTGTCTGTTTCGTAGAAGCCGGAATGTACATTAGATCTAATAACCATGTATTTCTAATTCGTAAGATCAAAATGATTCAATACTCCTTTTTTCGTACGATATTTCTTCGCTTTTTTTTGAGCAAAATTCCCTTTAAGGATTTTGTTTTCCACTAATACGTGGTTGCAAAGCAATCAATTTCTTAACTAGATCGTACTGTCAGACGTTTTAACCAGGGGCTCAGAAAACTGTAGATATCAGATCAAAGGACCCCAATTTCCTATGGTTGCTTGATGAATATGACGTGATGTCATAGCGTATGTCGTGACGTCAGGGTACAACTTTTTCAAAATTTACCGGTATATTTCAAATAGAAGTCGTAGAAGAAAAAGGAAAATTCCGCATAGGTAGTTCCTCATTTTTTCTGCTCTTTGACTTAGAAACCTTAACTAAATCAGCTGATGTATGTAAACCTTGTTGTAAAAAATATACATCTATAAATTAAAAAAAAAAAAAAAAAAAAAAAAACGACGCATACGGTCTATTGCCAGTAGCTTCATAGCGTGTGACTGTACCTTTAGTTTCTCAAATAGGTATAAAAAAATCTCCACTGGGAACCACACCTCCATATTCTACATTATGTCCTTATTCTCACCTCTATATTATGTTATCTTCACACCTACATAATGTCCCTATAAGGTTCTTTACCATTACCACTAACTATAGATTGTTAACCAAATGTTAAAAATAAATTAAGAAAAAACCCGTTTTAAGAATTAAAACAAAATTGACTGTGTATTTATTTAAATTTTAAATTCTATAGACATTTGGGGAGGGGAGGGCAGTAAAAAAGAAAAGAAAAAGTTTGATAGAAGGATCTGTATTGAGATATTACCGACCCGAAATGGAGGAGGGAAGGACAGGATAGGAGAAAACCAGTCGTTCCTTGAACGAATCTTATTTGTTTAGAATAAGCCCGCCTAGCTACCTTAGTTGGTAGTGCGTCTGCCTTGTAAGCGCTAGGCCGCGGGTTCGATTCCCGCCCGGGGCGGATTTTATCCTGATGCAAACAATGAAATTTGACATAATCAAGAAGTAGAAGAAAATGAACAAATCATGATATGATATGAGAAACTAAAATGTTCCTGAAAAGTAGGTACAAACATTACGTACTTATATAGGAACACGATGAGATTTGTGAAGAAACTGAATAAACCTTATTATTATAATCTTACCTTAGTAGGGTGTCTTTGCAGACTTCGAATAGTTGGGGAGGTACTTGGAAGGTGCGCATGTGGGATAGCACGATAGAGAGGAATTGGCCCATGTGTTGGTTGAACCCATTTAGGGACATGTTGATCCCGAATTCCCCGCGAGCTATGGTGGCGTGAAGCTGGGATGATAAAATAAGTGGGTAAGTAATATTATCAAGACTTGAGAGAAAAAGCTGGGAATATTTTAGCCCGTAGTTTATTCGATCGTGATTAGAGAAAATCAGTACCTATGTACCTACCTAATTCGTTTAATATTCAGTTTATTATGCTATAATAGCTAGGTAGGTACCTGGGTCTTGAATTGATATTTACTTTCTATTACCTACTACAGTATAGCGAGCTATACTAGTAGGTAACTGAAGTATTACAATCGGTCAAATTTTCGAAATCGGGAAATGTTTGGAAATATCCATTTTGGGATCCCCTGATGCCAAAAAAGTGGTTTTTAGCCCATGGTCTGTACGTACATATGTATGTACTACTTACATGTTTAAATGGGAAAAGGTGGTATACAAAATATCTCAAGAAAGGTTTGTCATAGAGGTATGAAATTTGGTATGTTATCCCGGTATGGTCCAAGGACGCGACTGTAACAATTTGGTAAAAATCGGACAGTCACTCATCCATATATCAACCAAAGTCAATGTTGCTTCGAACTTAGAAAAAAAAATCATTTTTTTTCATACTTTAAGTATATGACTCCTTATTACACGGGGAGTATTTTAGGATAGAAAAATTTTCAAAAAAAAAGTTCAATTTTTGGACACTTTTAAATGACACATCATTACATGGGGAGTATTTTAAGATAGGAAATTTTTGACCAAAAATTTGGTCGCTGTAGGCAGCTCAGGCTTGGGACTTATTATTTTTTTTCAAATATGTATTCTGCAAATGTAATAGAAAGTTGTGCCCTAATCTACCGAGAAAGGCCGCTGTTGTTCATTCTCGACTGCTCACTGGGCATGCCTCTTTGGCTGAACATCTCCACCGCTTTGGTCTAAAATCTTCTCCTATTTGTTCCTTAAACAGTCCTATGAACTCAGTTCACCTGAACTCCTGTCCTGCCTTGGAAGATAGCAATGACATTGTAGGTAAATATTGGGAAGCCAGAGGTAAAATGATCTGGTAGTCAAATAACCTGACATTTGCAAACAACATACCTATCCGTCTGTTTGAACCAAACCTCGATTTGGTCGGTTTTCAGGAGTCTTTCGGGGTATCTGATTTGGTTTGCGAGCCCTGGTAGTCAAATAACCTGACATTTGCAAACAACATACCTGTCCGTCTGTTTGAACCAAACCTCGATTTGGTCGGTTTTCAGGAGTCTTTCGGGGTATCTGATTTGGTTTGCGAGCGGCAGAAGGCTGAAATCCGTCGTGATGAATTCGTTTTTACTCGGCAGAAATAGCGAGGGTTCACGAAGCTCGATGTTGGTCCAGGATGAGATTTGGGCTGCGGGAATGGGCTCGACCTTGAAATAGAATAGAAATTAATAATAAAGATAGAAGAATGATATAAAGCAGTGGTTCTCAAACTTTTTTTGGTCGCGGAGCACCAAGCAACTGCTGTAAACTCTACGGAGCCCCCCCCCAACCCTTTAGGAATTTTTTTTAAAAATAATTCAGAATGATTCAGCGGGAATGGGCTCGACCTTGAAATAGAATAGAAATTAATAAATAGATGAATTTGTAAAGATAGAAGAATGATATAAAGCAGTGGTTCTCAAACTTTTTTTTGGCCGCG
This sequence comes from Diaphorina citri, assembly GCF_000475195.1. NCBI lineage: Eukaryota > Metazoa > Arthropoda > Insecta > Hemiptera > Psyllidae > Diaphorina > Diaphorina citri. The sequence continues at coordinate 75,174 of NW_007377744.1, forward strand.
GAGCACCAAGCAACTGCTGTAAACTCTACGGAGCCCCCCCCCAACCCTTTAGGAATTTTTTTTAAAAATAATTCAGAATGATTCGGAAATGTTCATTAGCGTACGGTCCGTACGGCTTGTTCCAATACTTCCCATTTGACTAAACATATTCGTATGACATCATTCCTAATCTACCGAGAAAGGCCGCTGTTGCTCATTTTCGACTACTCACTGGGCATGCCTGTTTGGCTGAACATCTCCACCGCTTTGGTCTAAAATCTTCTCCTATTTGTTCCTTAAACAGTCCTATGAACTCAGTTCACCTGCACTCCTGTCCTGCCTTGGAAGCCAGCAATGACATTGTAGGTAAATATTGGGAAGCCAGAGGTAAAATGACCTGGTAGTTAAATAACCCGACATTTGCAAACAACAACAACATACCTATCCGTCTGTTTGAACCAAACCTCGATTTGGTCGGTTTTCAGGAGTCTTTCGGGGTATCTGATTTGGTTTGCGAGCTCTTCTTCTTCTTCTTCTTCTTCTTCTTCCTCTTTTCAAGTGTACAGACGGAATCGGTGTTAAACTGTAGACCTTCTTCTTCTTCTTCTTCTTCTTCTTCTTCTTCCTCTTTTCAAGTGTACAGACGGAATCGGTGTTTTTCGTCAGCGTCTCTATCAGCCCTAACTAGGTTACTAGGATGATTGCTTTGGGCTAGCATTTGGTTTTTGCTACAAATTTTACGAGTTGATGCCCTTCGCTCTCAACCTTTGCCATTTCTTTAGCAAGGGAAATTCAGGCTGGTACACTCCCTGTTTAAAGTCCCCAGCCAGACTAAGCTGGTCTCCTCCCTGTTTAAAGTCCCCTATCCAGACTAAGCTGGTCTACTCCCTGTTTAAAGTCCCCTAGCCAGACTAAGCTGGTCTTCTCCCTGTTTAAAGTCCCCTAGCCAGACTAAGCTGGTCTACTCCCTGTTTAACGTCCCCCAGCCAGACAATTTTTCGATTTCATTTAAGTACTCGTACATTTAGATCTTCACTTACACAACTCACATGAGTGTTAGTGTTATCTAAGTAGGTAGATTCCTCTACTACCTACTTGAAATGAAATTGTGAAAGTCGATTAATTAATAATTGAAACAACAAACTTCTTTCTTGCTAATTTAATTACTCGGTTTTATTGATTTTAATCAACAAGTTAGCTAAATCTATACCATAACAGATACCACCCAGAACTTATCTTCCAGTAATTTTATTGTTTTACTTGTATTTTATGGATTTATGGTATTGTAGGTACCTATATGATTAGGTATGTATGGTAGGTATCTTTTGGTACCTTCTTTGTTATAGGTTAGTTATTAAAACGATTATACCTACCAGCCCAACCATTAATAATAATAATTATTAATTTTATCGATTCTTTTTACAATATTTCAACTTTTTCTTTCTTTGAAAATTTCCAACAAGTTTCGTTATCACTATACCTACTGAGTTGTAAAATCGTAAATCGTTTGTACTATGCACGATGATTTTTTTTTACTTTATCTACATAAAACTTCAGCCTTGAGCCACGGGCGCTAGCACGTTAAATGCACCCTGTTCCCAATAATCCCAATGGATCACCGCGCCATCACTATAAATCTTAGCAGTTATACCTAGCTACCTACGTACATTGACATGGAACCCCAATTAAAAAAAAAAACGCATTTTCTTTTCCACAGCTGGATTCGAACCTAGAACCCGACTACGTCCGCATGGTCGAGCGAATCAACCGACTGCCCCGCATTTTCTTTTCCACAGCTGGATTCGAACCTAGAACCCGACTACGTCCGCATGGTCGAGCGAATCAACCGACTGCCCGTCTCCGAGGACTTGAAACGGGATATGACAGAGGGCGTGGAATATTGTAAACAGTTCAGTTCTTGTGTTCCTGATGAGAGAAATGATAAATTGGCGCGCGAAATGATACGGCCCATGTTCTTCTTCCGATGTTATAAGGTAAGTTAGCCAGTAGCCACCATTGATCGATTAAAATTAAGTAAATAATTTGTCTATCTATACTTGAAAGAAAGAGGGAACTGTAATTGCTAAGAAAGAAGGAAGACAGGATTAGGAGAAAGCCAGCCGTTCCGATGAATTCCTCCTCGGGCGAGAAGCGAACCCGCCGCCGGCTTACAAGGCAGACGCGCTACCAACCAAGCTAACTAGGCTGTGCTTCTTTTTTTTTGAATCGTGGATTTTTTTTGTTGCTGTTAAAGAGTTTTTTTTCAAGGTTTGATGGAGGAAAGAACGGAGCACTAACGTCCCGAACGCGAAGAGATAACGAGGATACGATAGGGGAAAGCCAGCCGTTCCGGAGTCGAACCCGCGGCCTAGCACTTACAAGGCAGACGCCCTACCCTTCAAGCTAACTAGGCTGGCTTATAAAAACCTAAATGTTGGCACTTTTTACGTCATTGTCGCCAGTCTAGTTAGCTTGGTTGGTAGCGCATCTGCCTTGCGAGTGCTAGGATGCGTGTTAGATTCCCGCCAGGGACTAACTTCGTCCTAATTCCTGAACAGATAAGGAACGTTTCCGGAACGGCTGGCTTTCTCTTATCCTGTCTTCCTTCTCTCTTGGATTTCGGGACGATGAGACCTTAAGCTATTAAACCTAACTAGGTTGGTTTATACAAACTTAAAAGACTTTTTGACCAGTGACCAGAACTTTTTGCGTCATTGTTATTCAATATTGGTTGTCTGGCTGGGGGACGTTAAACAGAAAAAAATCCAGCTTAGTCTGCCTGGGGGACTTTAAACAGGGATTATACCAGCCTGAATTTCCCATGCTAAAGAAATAGCAAAGCATCCACTCGTAAAATTTGTAGCCAAAACCAAATATCAGCCCAAAGCAATCACCCTACATAGGGCTGATTGAGAGGCTGGCGAAAAACGCCGACCCCGTCTGTACACGGGAAAAGGCGAAGAAAAAGAAGAGGAGTTATTCAGAATTGGACTAGGTATATTATTTCATCCTTCTTTCCTTCCTCAGCACAAGAAGCTGGAGTCATGCATTATGAAGGATATTCGAGAGCGGTACACTTCTGCTGACGATCTGTCGGATGACACATTCGGGTCCAATGCCCTCAACTCTGAGATGCGAACCTATAGTGGCGCAGGCGCAGGTAAGATTATGTTGTCTTAATACAATGAAATAAAATAAATTATTATTTTCAGGGGGGAGGAGGAAAACGAGGGTCCAAAGTCATTAGTTGTACGGGGGTGGATGCTCAAAATTTTCGGAGTTTTACCTTTTTCAATTTTACTTTACTCTATTCCATTGAATTTTTTTCAGGGCGGAAAAGAAAAACCAGACGAAACAACAAGAACAAGAAATTCGACGAGAAGACAGACCAAGATGAAGCCATGTCCACCATGTTGTTCAATTTTATGTACGGAGGTGAAGAAATCGAGCTGGACTCTTTACTGTAGTCAAAACTATAAATCCAACTTCTTGAAGCTACCAGGAATCATGGGACAAGGACCCTATTCCACAAATGGGTCCTCACTCCACACTTTTTAATTGACGCTCAGAAAAGGTAGACAAACGGTGAGACGTTTTTTTTTTCTGCGCAAAAGTTGAGGAGTGTAGATTTGTTCGGGGAATAGAGCCCTCAGCGGCCCCATTTCTGAAAGAAATGGTTTTGTATTTTACAAAGAGAATCGGTTTATAATAAACTAGGCTATCAGTTTTAAGCTGATTGCGGACACAGCTGTGCAAAAGTTGAGGAGTGTAGATTCGTTCGGGGAATAGAGCCCTCAGGGGCCTTATTTCTGAAAGAAATGGTTTTGTATTTTACAAAGAGAATCGATTTATTATAAACTAGGCTATCAGTTTTAAGCTGATTGCGGACACAGCATACCTACCCATTAGAAGAATCAGTCTTCAGAAAATCTGATTTCCGGGTGCAAATGATTCAAAAATCACATTCAACCCCCTACTTACTTCTTACCCTTGAAATGTGGAATCATCTACAGACTCCTTTTTGTGCGAAAATCTCCCATTAGGAAAATTTCCGATTATGTCATAGGGTTTAACCTGCCATGTACCTAAGGAACCTATATTCGGGTGCAAATGATTCAAAAATCACATTCAACCCTACTTACTTCTTACCCTTGAAATGTGGAATCATCTACTGACTACTGACTCCTTTTTGTGCGAAAATCTCCCATTAGGAAAATTTCCGATTATGTCATAGGGTTTAACCTGCCATGTACCTAAGGAACCTATATTTTTTTATACTCTTCATTATAATTTAATGCACACAAATACAAGAAAGGGCGAAATTTTTGCCAAAGACAATCTCTACCATTCACCCCTATACAATGTAATAAGGAAGTACCTTCTTATTGGAGGAATTGATCCAAATTATAATGAATGGGTGTCATTTTTTATTAAAACTTTATTTCTGTGAAATAACGAAATGTTTATTTCTAAGAAATAACGCAACATTTGAGAATTTCTAGAAGCAGAATTGTCTGCAGCATTACCAGAAGCAGATACAGCATTTTCAGAGGCAGAATTTCCCAAAGCATCATCTTCAGAGGGAGCATTTCCAGACCCATCAATGCCAGAGCTCTGATAGTAATTCAGCACGGTACAATTAGGGTCATTCTGATTGAAAGACCTGACTCGACAGAATTTCTAGAAGCAGAATTGTCTGCAGCATTACCAGAAGCAGATACAGCATTTTCAGAGGCAGAATTTCTCAAAGCAGCATCTTCAGAGGCAGCATTTCCAGACCCATCAATGCCAGAGCTCTGATAGTAATTCAGCACGGTACAATTAGGGTCATTCTGATTGAAAGACCTGACTCGAATAATCCGTTCCCGGGGCTCCAAACGGGTGACACGAATTTCTCGCCTCTCCTCTTGGGACAGAGGAGTGAAAGGGAGTGTCGAGGTGAAGTGATGGGTCATCGAGAGAACGGAGTCCGGGGTGATGTTGCCTGGGGGAGAAGTGAACGAAAGGAGTGAATTTGAAGTTTAGTATTTTCCAAGAAAATACCCACTGCCTTTATTATTAAATGTTTCGAGGTCCAGTTCTGGGGTCTCTTTGGAATTTTTCAAAGTCACTATCTAACTACTAAGGTTTTTAGTGCCTTTGTATTTAATGATTACGTAAAAGAGTGGCTGTTGAATTGGACCTTAGGACTTTGTTTTATGCTGTGATGTTTATTAAACATTAATTTGTTATTAATTAAAACTTAAACTGCATTTTGATATGATGAGATCTAAATCTTTTATTTTTTAATACCCGGGCCAATCGCAGTAGCTCAACTTTAGCGCAATAGACTTCGGATACACAACCGGAGGTTGGTGGTTCGAACTCATGTCAAATATTGAAAATTTTAAGCATGTTCCTTCTTCAGCCCTTTTTTTCTTGCAAATTACATCAACCAGATCAACAGAGGTCCAGAGTTCTGCATCAGATGGGATTTGAACCCACAATGCCGGGCTTCTTATGCCTCCACTTAATATTTCTGCAAAGGATTTTCACAATAGAGAATTAAAACATTCAATATTTTATTACAAAATATATTTGCATTTCCCATTGGGAAGAGAAAAATAAATAATCTAATTACATTTTGACAATCAAATAAATAAATAAATTATTACGATTTCTTAGAAATGAACAGTTATTTCTTGGAAATTTTGCGTTATTTCTTGGAAACATTGGGTTAAAATTTCTTAGAAATGTTGCGTTATTTCTTAGAAATAAACATTTCGTTATTTCACAGAAATAAAGTTTTAATAAAAAATGACACCCATTCATTATAATTCGGACCAATTCCTCCAATAAGAAGGTAAGTACTTCCTTATTACATTGTATAGGGGGTGAATGGTAGAGATTGTCTTAGGCAAAAATTTCGCCCTTTCTTGTATTTGTGTGCATTGAATTATAATGAGTATACAAAAAAATATAGGTTCCTTAGGTACATGGCAGGTTAAACCCTATGACATAATCGGAAATTTTCCTAATGGGAGATTTTCGCACAAAAATCTTCAATAGTAGAATGTCATTGTTGGCTTCCGAGGTAAGGACAGGAGTTTAGGTGTAAAGAGTTCATAGGGGCATTTAATTAACATAAAGGATAGATAGGAGAGTCTTTGATATATTAGATTTTGTGGAGACAAACATGTAAAACGTACTTTAAACACTAAGGTAAATACTCACCCATACTCAAACACTTCACATACATTCGATCGAACAGGGTACGCCGAAAGTCCACGAACTGCTCATAGGTCACTCCTTCTTTCAGTACCCTGTATTTATCCTCAATCATATAGCGTCTCCTCTTGGGACAGAGGAGTGAAAGGGAGTGTAGAGATGAAGTGATGAGTCATTGAGAAGAAGAAGAGATTATATATTTTTTAAAAACATACATAACCAATCTGCCAGCCTCTGGCTGGTTGCCAAATAAAAGCACAGAATACCAATTAATCATAGGATATTTGTCTTCAATAGTAGAATGTCATTGTTGGCTTCCAAGGTAAGGAGAGGAGTTTAGGTGTAAAGAGTTCATAGGGGCATTTAATTAACATAAAGGATAGATAGAAGAGTCTTTGATATAGATTTTTTGGAGACAAACACGTAAAACGTACTTTGAACACTGAGGTAAATACTCACCCATACTCAAACACTTCACATACATCCGATCGAACAGGGTACGCCGAAAGTCCACGAACTGCTCATAGGTCACTCCTTCTTTCAGTACCCTGTATTTATCCTCAATCATATAGCTTTCCTTCACCAGTACAGCCATCCTCAGGGCCCGTCTTAGTACCTCCATATCTTTGAGATTATTCACGTAGTTCCTTAGAAAGACATACATAGAATATATTGAAACCCATACAATACTAGAAATACACAATACACAATAACACCTAATACAAGAAATAACCTCCTCAAGAAATAACAATGGAAAAACTACAATAAAATTTCAAGTACCAAACTTGTTAAAATTCATTACCAAATGAACTGAAAAATATAAATGAACTGAAAAATATAGACAACAAAAATAGAATGATTTTTTTTTTTAAGTCTATCTATCATCTATTATATTTAAGTGGTGCTCGTCAACTTCTTGGTCGTATGCACCAATGTTTTTTTTTTTTTTTCAAGTAAATTATTTTTTTTTGTGCTTGGACTTACAAAACACCTTTTTCCAGCCTAGTTAGCTTGAGTTGGTAGTGCGTCTGCCTAGTAAGCGCTCTAGGCCGCGGGTTCGATTCCGCCCGGGGCGGGATTTTATCCTGATGGGATAATGTTCGTTCTCGGAACGGCTGGCTTTCTCCTATCCTGTCTTCCTTTCTCTCTTCGATTTCGGGACGATAAGACCATAGCAGTTACAGTTCCCTCTGTCAAACCTCTTAAGAAAAAAAAATCACCTTTATAGAAACAAACAATGAAATTGACATAATCAAGAAGTAGGAGAAGAAAATGAAGAAATCATGAGATGATATAGAAACTAAAAAAATGTTCCTGAAAAGTGCAAACATTATGTACTTATATAGGGAACACGATGAGATTGTGAAAGAAACTGAATAAACCCTTATATTATATAATCTTACCCTTAGTAGGGTGTCTTTGCAGACTTCGAATAGTTGGGGAGGTACTTGGAAGGTGCGCATGTGGGATAGCACGATAGAGAGGAATTGCACCATGTGTTGGTTGAACCCATTTAGGGACATGTTGATCCCGAATTCCCCGCGATCTATGGTGGGCGTGAAGCTGGATGATAAAATAAGTGGGTAAGTAATATTATCAAGATTGAGAGAAAAAGCTGGGAATTTTTTAGCCCGTAGTTTATTCGATCGTGATTAGAGAAAAATCAGTACCTATGTACCTACCTAATTCGTTTAAATATTCAGTTTATTATTTATTCTTGATTTGATTTTTTGAATTTACTTTCATGTAATGATTTAAAATCAAGACTAGAGCCCGTTCTCCCTTTATCCCAGTATAATGTTTAAGTCACCCCATTCCTCTATTGGCTATTGGCCTTTTTCGGCGTAGCTTAAAAAGACCTTTAATTTGATATATAGGTCGAACAAATCAAGTTCAAATCCAATCTTACCTGTGCTAGATACGGAGCATATGGTTTCCTCTTGGCAGCGTCACATTGGAAGGAGCATTGAGATAACAAGAATAGCACAACTCTCTCCACACTCTCCTTCACATGCGGTATCTCAAGCACATAATATATCACACACTGGAGCAGCTTATATCTGTCTGTCGCCGCAAAAAGATTAAATTAAAATCCAACACACAATCAACACAACAAAAGATTGGCGCGTAACGAGGGGACAAGGAAAAAAGTGGCAGCAAATACTAAACAACCATGACATCATTCCTAATCTACCGAGAAAGGCCGCTGTTGCTCATTTCTCGACTGCTCACTGGGCATGGCCTGTTTGGCTGAACATTCTCCACCGCTTTGGTCTAAAATCTTCTCCTATTTGTTCCTTAAACAGTCCTATGAACTCAGTTCACCTGAACTCCTGTCCTGCCCTTGGAAGATAGCAATGACACATTGTAGGTAAATATTGGGAAGCCAGAGGTAAAATGATCTGGTAGTCAATAAACCTGACATTTGCAAACAACACATACCTATCCGTCTGTTTGAACCAAACCTCGATTTGGTCGGTTTTCAGGAGTCTTTCGGGGTATCTGATTTGGTTTGCGAGCGGCAGAAGGCTGAAATCCGTCGTGATGAATTCGTTTTTACTCGGCAGAAATAGCGAGGGTTCACGAAGCTCGATGTTGGTCCAGGATGAGATTTGGGCAGCGGGAATGGGCCTCGACCTTGAAATAGAATAGAAATTAATAAATAGATGAATTTGTAAAGATAGAAGAATGATATAAAGCAGTGGTTCTCAAACTTTTTTTTGGCCGCGGAGCACCAAGCAACTGCTGTAAACTCTACGGAGCCCCCCCCCAACCCTTTAGGAAATTTTTTTTAAAAATAATTCAGAAAAAAATTTTGTGGTTTTTTTTTTTTTTTTTTTTTTTTTTTTTAATGCGGTAAGAAAAATGAAACTATGCGAAGTACCTGGAAGCTCTTCGCGGAGCACCTGAAAGCTCTGGAGCACAGTTTGAGAACCACTGATATAAAGAATAGAATTCGATAAAGTTCAACCCGGGCGGAAATCTCACCCACGACCTAGCTCTTACAAGGCAGTCACAACAAAGTCAGTCTGACAAACTTTGTTTCAGTCTGACTTGAGAGCGAAAATTTTTGTTCAGGAAATGGGATGAATTACCTACTTTGTACTCAGTTTTGAACCAAATTTATCTACCTTGTATTCGGTTTTGAACCATGGTTCAGTCTGATCCAGATGTACGCCGGGTTGCCTACACACAATATTACTCAGGAGCGCTATGTTCAACCGATCAGGAGTAAAGTATCCCAGGAATTGTCTGATGAGGTCTGAGTCGTAGTGTTCAAATAGGGTTGGTCCTGGGATAAAATAATGACAAATGGCGTTAATAACTTTAATAATAGAGCTTATTTTTTGGAAACTGGGGCGAAAGCTGGTGGAAAATAATATAATAGAATATACCTTGTTTCTAAATCCCAAAAAGGACTGAAAAGTCCGTTTGCCCAAGCAGTCTACAAAAGGTCTGGTATTCTTTTACAATAAACTTTGTTACTTTCAGTATTTTTCTCAACAACCAGAAAAAAAACCCATCAAAATCGATCTAGTTTCAGATATGAAAGTTGAACCGGATGAAATGAACCTACCTGTAATATTTTAGCCAACACCTGAGAGCAGCCTAAGACGCGTTTCGTTCTTATTATTGTTTCATTACAAATTTTCATCAGTAAATAGGTTTCTTCAAATTAAATTGATCCCAAGGGCAAGGCAATGCCTAAACCCTTGACAAATGGAGTGTGCCTGAAGGCATGTGATGTGTTCCAATCCACTCGACCCAAGTTCCAATCCACTCGACCCAATCTATTGGAACTCATCAGTTGTTAGACATAGCTCTCAGGTGCTGGCCAAGAATTTGGAAGTGTTATTTATACTTCAGAGATGGAAATTGTGGAGAAACGAGAACCTGGGTTGTTTTCTATGTAAGATTATATTTTAGTGTTGTTGTGAGCGCCACAATATATTCCTGTGATGGGCGTAAAACAAATATGAATGTTGAAAACAATCTACTAAGTACCTGTAATATATTCCTGTGATGGGAAGTATTGCATGTGTAGGGACAGCTCTTCAACGTAGTCCACGGAGGATTTGGTGCTGTGATAATTGAATCCGATGTGATGAATGTTAGAGATTTCAGCGTACATTTCTGAACTGATGGGAGATTGAGAGAGGAGGCGGAGGTATTGAAAGATGATGTCCATGATGTGCTGGATCTGATCCACACCTGAGCGAGGGTAATGGAAAGTCGCGTGGAAATTATACTTGATTTTAATTGATTCTTCTAGTTTCTTATTGAGTTTTTACTTTCCTTAGCCTATAAGAAGAAAAGTATTGCCTTTTTCTTTGAAGAGGTTGGATAGAGGGAATTGTACCTGTAATGCTAAGGTCCTACCGTCCCGAGGACAGAATACTCGTAGAAGAGAGTCCAGCTGTTCCTAGAATGAACCTTATCTGTTAAGTTTAAGTAAAGTCAGCCCCGAGCGGGCATTGAAACCGCAACCTTGCGACCAAGGACTTGCAAGCGAGATTTTACTGGAACTGCAGGCAAAAAACGGACTTTCGCGTTGATTGGTTGATTTTAAAACTTTTAGCCAATCAGGATGAAGCAATATCCAAGAGTTAAAGTCAAACCGAGTTTAACACACAGACTATGGCGCTGGCCATAAGATGATATATTAGGAGTATGAAATAAGGTATATCAAACAAATGGTACAATTACCTTGATCCGTGAGAGTAACATTGATTTGGAACAGAGTATAAAGATGATTGTACTCAAAGCCAGATTCATGATACCCCGCTTCTATTTCAATGGCAAGGAACTTCTTTCTCAAATATGACATAATACTGCCTGGGCCTTCATGTCCAATAAACCTGGAAGCATAAGATGTTGTTGTCATCAAATGTAAAGGAACTTGACCACTAGGTCATTCTCCCTAGGAAACAAAAGATAAATTCGTGTAGACTTGTAGAGGGAAGAACAATATCAAATGAAATTTATCGACGGACTATTGAAAACTTGGGTTAAAAAAAGGAATCAAAATCAAATCAAATCATGAATCTTTGTGGTAAAGCAGAGAGCTTTTTCATAACTTTTGTGGGTATCCCGCTTCTATTTCAATGGCAAGGAACTTCTTTCTCAAATATGACACAATACTGCCTGGGCCTTCATGTCCAATTAACCTGGAAGCATAATAAATATGTTGTTGTCATCAAATGTCAAGGAACTTGACTGCTAGGTCATTCTCCCTAAGAAACAAAAGATACATTCGTGTAGACTTGTAGAGGGAAGACCAATATCAAATGAAATTTATCGACGGACTATTGACAACTTGGGTTAAAAAAAGGAATCAAAATCAAATCAAATCATGAATCTTTGTGGTAAAGCAGAGAGCTTTTTCATAACTTTTATGGGCATGACTAAGTGTCTCCTTTACTATTATTTTCATCTACTGGTATCATCAATTTACACTGGTAATGCTGCAACTTGTTGGTCCTCGATTAAACTCCAAGCACAGAGCCGAAAAAACTTCGACCCCCGGGAATCGAACCCAGGACCTCCGATGTGCAAGCCTAGTGATAATAAAAAGAAAATAAAGAAATCAGTTCTTACCAGGACAGTACATCCAGAGGTTTCGTCTTAGTGGGTATCACAGTATGACTAAGTGCCTCCTTTACTATTATTTTCATCTACTGGTATCATCAATTTACACTGGTAATGCTGCAACTTGTTGGTACTCGATTAAACTCAAAGCACAGAGCCGAAAAAACTTCGACCCCCGGGAATCGAACCCAGACCTCCGATGTGCAAGCCTAGTGATAATAAAAAGAAAATAAAGAAATCAGTTCTTACCAGGACAGTACATCCAGAGGTTTCGTCTTATACAACTGTTGAACAGGCGGTGTGTACCATGTCATATACAAAACATTCACATCATCCACCGGCTTAACCGTATAGAACCGATTCCACCGATCCAACTCAAACGGTGTCTCCACCGAGAACGTTTTCTTGGGCGACTCATTGCTTGGTATTCCACTGAAATGTTCAACTACCCACGCCTCCAACGTGGGGAGGTCAAGTCGTGCTTGCAACGCCAAAGTCATGTGGTTTGCAACATAGTGGGTTTTTTGTAAATTTCTCAACGCGGCGTAGAGTTCATTCTCATCAACAGTGTTTTTGAGAGTTTCTAAATTTCCCCAAACAAACTTCCCAGCTGGGTTTTCCTTTGTGCAGGCCGTTGCAAGTAGTTGCTCCAAACGGCAAGTATCATTCAGGATTGAACTTTGAAATTCCGAGTCCACAATGTCCATTTCACTCGCAATCGAGTCTCTCTTGAGAAGTGGTGAGATGAAGAAGTTGGAGAAGATATCCATGGATTTTTTCAGGTGTGGTTCGGGAACGTCGAAATAGAACGTGGTGGTTTCATATTCTGTGCTCGCGTTTGAGCTGCCTCCTCGGGTGGAGAGGAAGGCGTCAAAGTCATTTTCCTCGGGGTATTTCTCACTACCCATGAACACCATATGCTCGAGAAAGTGAGCCAGCCCTGGGATATGACCATCACAGAAACTGCCCACCCCTGTGAAGAGAAAAATGGAGAGGATGTTTTACTAAACTAAATACCACTAAAAACTTACATGCCTACTAAACTTACATGTCACTAAAAAAAGGTGTGCCATCAACTTCTTTTATATTTTGCAGGAATTAAACATTTGCTGTATTGGACTTACTTCAGGGGCTGTGTCTTGGCAAGACCATGCCAAATAGAACGCTATAATAGCTCGGTAGATACCTGGGTCTTGAATTGATATTTACTTTCTATTACTACAGTATAGCAAGCTATACTAGTAGGTAATGAAAGTATTACAATCGGTCAAATTTTCGAAATCGGGAAATGTTTGGAAATATCCATTTTGGGATCCCCTGATGCCAAAAAAAGTGGTTTTTAACCCATGGTCTGTACGTACATATGTATGTACTACTTACATGTTTAAATGGGAAAAGGTGGTATTATACAAAATATCTCAAGAAAGGTTTGTCATAGAGGTATGAAATTTGGTATGTTATCCCGGTATGGTTCAAGGACGCAACTGTAACAATTTGGTAAAAATCGGACAGTCACTCATCCAGATATTAACCAAAGTCAATGTTGCTTCAAACTTGGAAAAAAAAATCAATTTTTTTCATACTTTATATGATTCCTTATTACACGGGGACTATTTTAGGATAGAATTTTTTTGAAAAAATTTCAAAAAAAAAAAAAAAAAAGTTCAATTTTTGGACACTTTTAAATGATCCATCATTACATGGGGAGTATTTCAAGATAGGAAATTGAAATTTTTTACCAAAAATTTGGTCACCGTAGGCAGCTCAGGCTTTTTTTTTTTTTTTTTTTTTTTTATTTTTTTTTTAAATGTAATAAAAAGATGTGTGGTGTTCACACCCGATTTTTTTTTTTTTTTTTTTTTTCATGTTTTTACTTTTTCTCCGTTGAACATTCGCATTCGCTTTGATCGAAAGAAAAATATTTTGAGCTTTACAACTTTGTATGAATGGAGTAGTTGCAAATGAGTAAAAATTATAAATAAATGTCACCCACCACTAAAAAATTAAATAAATACTGATCCATACCTATGGTCAGGGACAGAGCAGCCAGCTTCTCGTCACTTTTCTTCTCCTGCTTACTCCTGTCTGCCTCCTCAAACTCATCCACCTCCATGCCTTGTGAATCCACAGAACTTGCTGTTTCATCTCCACTCTCATTTCCACTTTCCTCTGATTCTTGCTCCATTGACATTTTATCATCAGCGGTAACATTTTCATCCAAAGTTATCAAGTTCTCCACATCAGACACCAGAAGAGCAGTAAGTCCATTTTTCAATTGGATAACCGAATACTTGTACCTGTCACACAGGCCTTTGACAGGAAGAGGCAACCTTTTGAAGGCCTCCTCTGCTTTTGGGTCTGTCTGCATTTTTACTGAGCTAAGTCTAAAACTATGATGATTGACTGATATTCTATGCTTTGGTAAATAAGCTCTGCTTGTTACAATGTGATTCAACAGTTTATAGTGCCTTGAAAGGGTAAGAACGTGAGATCTCATCAATGAGTCATGTTGTCTTCGTGAGCCTGAAAGCAGAGAGATCAAATACATTTTACTTACTGCTATGACCACTTATACCCGTTGGTATTTGGCCTCATCACATCCCTACCTCCATTTGGTACGGTCAGTTGTGTCTGTTGTTGTCAGGTTGATCTTCTCCATGTCTTCCTATACTACATCCCACCATCTCTTCTTTGGCCTTCCTCTTGGTCTCCTCCCATCTAGCTGATATATTACATAGGTAGGTACAAAGAAGAAGAAAAAAAGGAAAGTTGGAAAAATGTTACCCTCCTGTCGGTACCTCTTTACAAAAAGCTTTCAGAAAGTTGCTGGAGAGTTGAAATCCAACAATACTTACCTATCTATCCAGTATTCACAAGAGGTAGGTTGGAATGTTCCTGTGGTTCTTTCTTACTAGAAAACTGAAAAGTGTGGAGTGCACCAAAAGTAACCCTTTTTCTCACGGTAGAGATAAAAAGTTTAAACTCTTAAAATATACTGTCGACATTCTTTACACAGCAGTAGGTATTAAATTTGAATAATAATCGATAATGGACTGGGGTAAGAGACAAAAATGTCAAAATTCTCCCCAAAATATCCTCCAAAAAGGGCACTTTTGATTTTGTACCTTTTCAAATATTTCGCGCCACCCGAAGGCGGCTAAGGTCTGTTTACATTTTTCACAAAAAGCGGTAGCGACGGCAGCAACCGGACTTGACGGCAACAACCCGACTTTTGCTAAAATAAATAAATAAAAGGCTGTTGCTCAGAATAAGAATAACTTATTCTGAGGGCTGTTGATAGATCCACTACCACTTTGAAAGGGAAGAGAAAGTTTTGGGTTCGATTTTTTTTTCAAACTGCGGAATATACCTACTGCGCTAAATTCCACTCCGTGAAAATCGCTTTAACGCGCACGAGCACACAGTTTTTCGTGGTCTTGTGAACGGTTCTTTTTTGTAACCGATAAAAAAAAAAAAGAAAATCAACTTTTGGCTTGAACACTTGAAACTTGAACATTGAACAATTTTTTAGAAAATAAATTAAAGTTAAATATTAAGTAAAGGTAACTTTAATACCTAATTTTAACAGGTTCAAGTGTCAAGAATTTTACAAATGGTTAGCTTGAACTCCAAGCTTTTCGCCGAAAGCAAATCCCGTAGGATAATCGACCAAGATACATTCTACGTAACAGTCTAGGAGATAAGGATCCCACGGTTGTTATAAAAGGTAGTTCTAGGTAAGTTGTACAAAGTACTTTCCTACTAGTCCACGATTTTTCAGCGGCTTGGCCACTACTTATTACAGTCAGGTACACTACTTTCTCACAGATCACTAAAGTTAAGCTCACTCAAATGTGGTTGATATCTAGGTGGGTAACAGTCATCCTTAGCTTAGAAACCAAAGCTTTCCATTAGTCCTCAAGCATCATATTTAGAAAGCTAGCTAATACTTATTAAACTAGCAACATCCGTGGCTGAGTGGGTATCACACTAGGCTTGCACGCAGGAGGTCCAGGTTCAATTCCCAGCGGGGCTGAGGTTTTTTTGGCTCTGTGCTTGGAGTTTGGGGTGCACTCAACCTCGTGAGGACAATTGAGTAGCTTCTTTAATCAAGTAGCGACCAGTGGTGGCATTACAAGTCAAAGAGATGAGTGATAATAAATATGATGGTTGAGTAAATGAAAGACTTGTAATACTGTGATACCCACAAAGTTGTGAGAAAGCTCTCTGATTTAACACAAAGATACCCTGATTTGATTTGTTTTTTTTTTTTTTTTTTTTTTTTCTCTGTGGCCGAGTGGGTATCACACTAGGCTTGCACGCAGGAGGTCCAGGTTCAATTCCCGGTGGGGCTGAGGTTTTTTTTGGCTCTGTGCTTGGAGTTTGGGGTGCACTCAGCCTCATGAGGACAATTGAGTAGCTACTTTAATCAAGTAGCGACCACTGGTGGCATTACAAGTCAAAGAGACGAGCGATAATATATATGATGGTTGAGTAAATGAAAGACTTGTAATACTGTGATACCCACAAAGTTGTGAGAAAGCTCTCTGCTTTAAGTAACACAAAGATACCCTGATTTGATTTGATTTTTTTTTTTATTACTTTTTAAACTAGTAACTTACACCCTCATCCCAGGTTGCAGATCTGTCCATATTCAGAAAGCCATGACAATGACAAAGTTTTCCCTTTCCTTATTTGTACCTAATCCTTTTCAGACCAGATCCTCCCCTCTCTCCTTAACAGAATGAGTTCAGATGACACAAACTCTGATGATTCAAAACACCCAGACATTCCAAACCCTATGCAAATATTTCTGCAGGAAAAAAGTAACTTCTTGAAATCCAATGAAAGTTTTACGGTTACCTAATCCTTTTCAGACCAGATCCTCCCCTCTCTCCTTAACAGAATGAGTTCAAATGAGACAAACTCTGACGATTCAAAACACCCAGACATTCCAAACCCTATGCAAATATTTCTGCAGGAAAAAAGTAACTTCTTGAAATCCAATGAAAGTTTTACGGAAAAGTTCAACAAGTCTTGTACTGAATTTGAAAAATTGTTGCTTCAAAGCTCAGGCTTGTTTTGTGTTGATTTGGGCTGCAGCAATGAAAACTTTCCAAGCCATGAAAAAAATATCAAAAACAGGTAGGTATTTCAGTAGGCAATCTATTTTACGATAGGTGCAGTGTACCAAATTGAATATCCCTCTTGTCATCCTACAGAGAAATAGATTTAGAGATGATGAATATGCTGCTCTCCAGAAAGACCTTGGATCAATTTTTTTTAATATCAACTTTAAGTTACTTTTATTTTACACTTATTTCTAATTTTACAGAATGGATGAGAAGAAAAATGACATCAGACCTCCATTGGTTGGGCAGGCGTCAACTTCATCAAATGAAAGTAGTGTTGACTTGCATGAGAATAATTCTTCGGAAGATGAGGCGACCACAAAACTTGGATTGGTTTCAAGTTATGGGTTAAGACAGAGATATCATGGTAAGATATGTAGAATGGTCTATTAATGTGCTTCAATGGCTAAAAAAAAAAAAAAAAAAAAAAAAAAAAAAAAAAAAAAAAAAAAAATTTGAAGAGGATGAAAAAAAAAAAAAATTTTTTTACTCCCCTCTAAAAATACTTGAGCATGATGTGACAGATAAAGAAGCTCTTATAGCTCCTTACTAACCCAAGTGCCCATCTGGAGATTGAACCATTGAACCCAGACTTTCTGAGTTAATGTTACTTATTTGTTTTTTATTCCTCAGGTACTCCACTCAGTAGTGAATCTTCAGACAAAAACTCAAATGATGAAATACAAATCATCACTCAGATACCTCGAGACTATACGGATAGGAATTATCCGATTGGCTGTTCCAATGTTACATCGGCAGATACCTCATTGGAATTACCAGATGGACGGATTCCTACTCCATCTTCAGGTAAATAAAATTGATAATAATCTAGGCGCATGGTAGTGCGCCAGGCCAAGTTCCGGCCTGAGCACGCCAGTGTGTATATTACACGAAGCATTTCGACGCATTTTTACCCCTATCATAACTCTGTTAATTTTCAATGTTATTATTTTCATCAATAATTTTGTGGACTTGCAGACACCTCTGTAAAACCAGAAGAAAAAACTCATTTTTTTTCTTTATAAGAGGTTTAATAGAAGGATCTTTAACTTCTGAGGGCTTATCATCCCGAAAGTAAAGAGAGAAGGAATACAGGCCAGCCTTTCTGAGAACAAACCCTATGACACAGACCACACGAGTCTAATGTAGCAGTTGTTTCATTGGTACGAAATAAAAACGGCGGTGAAATGCCTTTACAAAAAAAAAAAAAAAAAAAAAAAAAAAAAGTATTCGGTAAAAGTAATAAGTGCTATTCGTTCATAACCATATATTCATATGTACCTATTTATCTGATCGGCCTTCGGCCGCTTGCAAAGCCATGTCATCTGCGTAATAAATAAATATAATTCTGCCTTTTAGTAATGCGGACTCCGGCCGCTGGCAATGCTAGCTATGTTATACTTGTAAAGAATAAATATATTGCGCCCGGAGGCCCTGGCTTATACCCTTAAAATAAATATAGCTGCTCATTTTCCTCACGAAACTGAGTGGGCCAGTGGGCCCCACAACAGCCAGTCACGGAATCAATTTTTTGGATGATACAATTTTTTGACCCCGCCGTGAATCGAACCCGGGTCTCCCGCGTGCAAGGCGAACGCAGTGACCACTACGCCAGGGGAGCTGACACATTCGTGACAGCTTGATGCCCTACTATTTATTTTAACCATCTAAATCAAAATCCATCCAAATTGACCTCATGACACATCTCTCCATCTTGTCTCCAACCAGGGCACTTCATCTTCGTATCTGAGGAGACTCTCTCCTGAAATAAATCTTGAGCGAGCCCCTTTGATACACATACTAGCTGCTCTCATAATTGCTACGGTCACTCTGGCTCTTAACCAGCTCAAGGTCGCCCCCATAGATTTCTTCCACTTTACTGACAGCTTTGATCAAACGAATACCTTCTTTTCAGGTGCTCATCCCCGTCGCCCTACTCTTCCCATTATACCTCCTCCAGACAACACCAGTGACGCGGAAGAAAACCTCCTTATCCGGGAATCGAACCCGGGGGATAGCAAAACCAACTGTAACACCCTGGACAGCATCGGGACCAAGGTCGCCCCCATAGATTTCTTCCACTTTACTGACAGCTTTGATCAAACTAATACCTTCTTTTCAGGTGCTCATCCCCGTCGCCCTACTCTTCCCACTATACCTCCTCCAGACAATACCAGTGACGCGGAAGAAAACCTCCTTATCCGGGAATCGAACCCGGGGGATAGCAAAACCAACTGTAACACCCTGGACAGCATCGGGAGTGAACAAACCGTGGGCTCTTGGGTCGGGAAGACCTATTATAATACCCAGAATGAGAGGTAAGAAAAGACTTTATTTATGTATTATTATCACTTTTTTGAGGTTTGATAGAGGGAAAAGTAACCGCTAAGGTCTTATCGTCCCGAAATGGAAGAGATTAGAAAGACAGGATAAGAGAGAATCTAGTCTGTTTACCATAAAGTTAGCGGGCGAGAATTGAACCCGTGACCTGCGACATAACCTCCACTATATCCCTATCGGACAGTATACTGGGAGGTGGAGATCACAGTTATACCATAGGACAAGATACGTTGGAGAGAATTGTCAGTATAGAGGGAGAACGGAGGTTTGATCCTGAAGGTAAGAAAACAAGAGGTAAAGGAGATGTAACCTCCACGATATCTCTATCGGACAGTATACTGGGAGGTGGAGATCACTGTTATACCATAGGACAAGATACCTACGTTGGATAGAATTGTCAGTATGGAGGGAGAGTGGAGGTTTGATCCTGAAGGTAAGAAAACAGTTAAAGGAGATGTAACCTCCACTATATCTCCATCAGACAGTATACTGGGATGTGGAGATCACAGTTATACCATAGGACAAGATACGTTGGAGAGAATTGTCAGTATGGAGGGAGAGCGGAGGTTTGATACGGAAGGTAAACAAGGATAATGTTTGTTCAACACATACTTCTGGTATTTAAATTACTTGACATCATGGGTTTCCAGTGGTTGTCAAATAAATAATTTAACCACCAGAAACCAAATGATATCAAATTTCCGGACACGGAAACGAACAAACACAGACTTACCTACTTGGATTTTTTTTTATATAGATTTTTAGACCCAGTTGTACCTTTAGGGCTCATTTTCTAGTTGAATTCTTGCCGAACTCTAATTGTCCTAAACAGTAGCATGTTCAATGCTCCAGTTTCCAGTAATTCACTGATTTTAAATAACGTTGGGCGTGGTTGGTATCTGGACCTGGGCAATCACGTGCTGCTGGATTTTCTTGGTCCCCCTCCTTCCGAGTGTGGTTAATACAGGGTTTATAGGCAACCTGGAAAAACTGGAAAACCTGGAAAAGTCATGGAATCTGAAAATCGGCCAAAAAGTCATGGAAAATCGTGAAAAAACCCATTTTTCGGTATGTTTCAGGCACCACCGAGTCCACCCTCCAAAACGCCCCCACCCCCGGCCCTCTCCCTCTCACACCCATGCCCCTCCCCTCAACAAGTGCCAAACCCCTTGTATTCCAACTGGGCAAACCCAGCGCGGAGTCCACACCTAACACTGCCTCCAATGTGGCCACTGGTAGTGAAGGGTTCGCTAGGAAAAGTGAAGGATATAACAGTAATTCAGCTAATGTAGCTACTGAAGGATTCACCAGAAAAGGAGAAGGATATCACAATTCAGCTAATTTAGCGAGTGAAGGATTCAAAGGAGAAGGAGGCTCCAAAATGGACTTTCCTGAGGTATCTACCAAAAAACCACAAGGCTTTAACGCCTCTAAGGAAGGATTTACCAGGAAAACAGAAGGAGGGTCCAAATCCCCCAACCTTGCTGGCGAAGGACCTTCCCGAAGGACAGAAGGATTCAAAATGGATGCCGCAGGCGATTCTCACGAAACCACCCTGGTTTCCAGTAGTGACAACGATCCTATCACAGAATACGAAATTAAACAGAAGAAACACCGTTCGGAGCGCGTTGGGAGAATGATCGGAGAACCCCTAACAACTAGTGATAGATCCAGTGATCGGAGAAGCCCTAACGAAGAAAGAAACAAAGAAGGAACTGATAAAAGAGGGCACAAAGAAGAAACCGACGAAAGAAACTCTAAAGATAAGAGAAGTTACGGTAAAGAAGACAGTCTGAACAAGCGGAGAGCTTCGATTTACGGCCAAGAAGACAAAGGAGAAAGCGAGAAGAGAATTTATGCAGATGATAATGCCGATAAAAGAGGCCATAAAGAAGAGAAGAGAATGGCTAAAGAAGAAGTCCAGGATAAGAGACGCCACAAACACCGTTATAGTCACGAAAAGCAAAGTTATAACGAAAAGGGAAAATATGACGAAAAACCGAGTTATAACGAAGAAGAAGGAGATGTGAACGAAGATACAGGTCATATGTCCCAAGTTGCCAAAAACGCGGGGGAAGATGAGAGAAGAGACAGTAGAAGTGATGCGAGAAAAAGCAGAAGCTCTCTGGATATTGAAAGACAAGTAAAGAGAGCTGAGAAAGATGGTTACAGAGAGGGAAGACCTGATAAAGAAAACCACAGAGAAGGCAGAACTGATAAAGACGGGCACAAAGACGGTAGAACTGAAAAAGATGTTTACAAAGAAAGAGAAAGCTACCGGCAAGGGAAAGCACGAACTAATAAAGATATCCCTAAGGGAAAAGACAAAAGGTCTGGCGAAGATGGAAAATCCAGTGCCATAGGGTCACAGGGGGAGAAGGATTTCGAGGCTCGAGAAGCCGAGAGGAGACACCAAGAAGATCTAAACCAGTGTCGGAGAAACAACGAACACATAAAAGATATTCCTAAGGGAAAAGACAAAAGGTCTGGCGAAGATGGAAAATCCAGTGCCATCGGGCCACAGGGGGAGAAGGATTTCGAGGCTCGAGAAGCCGAGAGGAGACACCAAGAAGATCTAAACCAGTGTCGGAGAAACAACGAACACATCAAGCAAATTGTTGAAAAGTACAACGATAGTTTGAGAAACCCTGTAACTGTCCAGGTACAATTTCAGCAAGAAGGACCTTTGCATGGAGAAAAATTAGGGGACAAAAATGGCCCTAATTCTGCCCATACAAACGGTCGCAAAACGAGTTTACCGGAAAAAACCGATAGAATGTCTACATCTCGAAACGATCACGAAGATCGGAAATTGCTGACACGACACGAAGTTCAATCGGGAAACTCCGAACCAGCCGAAAACGTTCGGAATTTTCCGACTCGGCGCGAAGTTCATTCGGGGAATTCCGACGATCAAGAGCAAGCGATGAGACGTTCGGGGAAATATAAACGCGGGAAGTATTACCCCTTGTTTCATAGGGGACAAAAATGGCCCTAATTCTGCCCATACAAACGGACGCAAAACGAGTTTACCGGAAAAAACCGATAGAATGTCTACGTCTCGAAACGATCACGAAGATCGGAAATTGCTGACACGACACGAAGTTCAATCGGGAAACTTCGAACCAGCCGAAAACGTTCGGAATTTTCCGACTCGGCGAGAAGTTCATTCGGGGAATTCCGACGATCAAGAGCAAGCGATGAGACGTTCGGGGAAATATAAACGCGGGAAGTATTACCCCTTGTTTCCTCATTTTACGGAGGATGGTAGTGGTGTGAGGAGGACTAATTCGCTCGAGCATATGTTGGCCGATGAAGGGTTAAAGTTTAGCACGTTGCCGCGGTATCATAGCGTGGCGAGTTTAACCCTTGATGAGACCGGGGAGTCGAGATGCTACAGCCGGGAGTGTGTTGAAGGTAAGACATTTTTTATATCTTTTTGGCTTTCGGCCGAAAGCCCCATTATACCAGCACGTTGCCGCGGTATCATAGCGTGGCGAGTTTAACCCTTGATGAGACTGGGGAGTCGAGATGCTACAGCCGGGAGTGTGTTGAAGGTAAGACATTTTTTATATCTTTTTGGCTTTCGGCCGAAAGCCCCAATAATATACATATTTATTTTTCAGGTATAGTCGGTTTTGCCAGCGTCCGAAGGCCGCATTTATGCTCGATAAGTAATGGCAGACCTATTATCATAAGCAGCAGCCAAAGGCCGCAATATATTTATTATTTACAAGTGCAATAGCTAGCTTTGCCAGCGGCCGAAGGCTTATACATATTTATTTTTCAGGTATAGTCGGTTTTGCCAGCGTCCGAAGGCCGCATTTATGCTCGATAAGTAATGACAGACCTATTATCATAAGCAGCAGCCAAAGGCCGCAATATATTTATTATTTACAAGTGCAATAGCTAGCTTTGCCAGCGGCCGAAGGCCGATTAAATAAATTCATTTGAATTTATGGGCACGAACAAATAACACTTACTTTTCCCCCAATGCAACATTATATTTTTTGATTTATTTATATTAAATTATTACTAATCTTTGTTAATTTTCATTTCTCCATTTCCCAGTGGACTCTGGGGGCGCTGCCCATCTGGTCGAAGCCATCAACCCCCACCTGCCTCCCCCCTATAGCGCCTCGTCCAGCTCTCTATCCACCATTATCACGAAGAGGACAGACTACGAGTCCCCAGCCAAGTTGTCCAAACTATGTCAGACTACGACTGGACATAGCTCGGTAACCACTCAGACTGTACCGTGTTCTGATGGCGGTGTATGTACAGGTAAGATCAATAGAAAAAATCTAACCCATCATCCGTTAGTAGAGCTAAATCCCCGGTGTGGTTGGGCATTTCGTATAAAAGTTGAAGTTATGGAATGGGTACCTATGATGTGATTTTTGGTAATTTTGCAACGGGGTAAAAGTAAGTGCTATTCGTTCATACCCATAAATTCATATGTACCTATTTATCTGATCGGCCTTCGGCCGCTTGCAAAGCCATGTCATCTACGTAAGAAATAAATATAATTCTGCCTTTTAGTAATGCGGAACTCCGGCCGCTGGCAATGCTGGCTATGTTATACTTGTAAGAGGCCGCTGGCTTATATACCCTTAAAATAAATATAGCTACTCATTTTCCTCACGAGACTGAGTGGGCCAGTGGGCCCCACAACAGCCAGTCACGGAATCAATCATTTGGATGATACAATTTTTTGACCCCGCCGTGAATCGAACCCGGGTCTCCCGCAATCCAACTCAAACGGTGTCTCCACCGAGAACGTTTTCTTGGGCGACTCATTGCTTGGTATTCCACTGAAATGTTCAACTACCCACGCCTGACCTGCGACCTAGCGGACAAGGGAAATGTCCGAAATAAATCGTTCAAGGAAAACAATGATAGATAAAAAAAAAGAACGGAAAAATGACAAGAGAACCACCCTTAAATGGTCCATTATCAGAGCTAGACCAAAGGATGATATTCCAGAGTCCCAGGTTTGATTCCCGAAAATATTATTTTCTCTGTAACGAAGCTGGAGGCAAACAGTCGTGGATGGTCGGCTCTACAAAGTGAGTTTGAACTCGGTTTAACTTTAACTCTCGGATTAAGCAATTTCGATACATTTTTTTTTTTTTAGTTACCAACATAGGTACCTCTGGTACCTATATATTTATTTTTTAACGTGTGACATTTCAACATCATTGACAGTAGTATATCACTGTCCTATAAGCTCAAGGCTTGTGTAGGACATTGATAAAAAAAAAATTACAATGATATTAGGTATTTACCTAAGTTATAAATGAATTATTTAATCAATATATCATTAAAGTGCATATAACTCTGTCATTTGAATTCTGCTCTTTTTCGAGGAATAATCATAGAGAGCACGGTTGGTCCAGTGGTAACGCGCTTGCTTGCCATGCAGAAGGTCCCGGGTTCGAATCCCACCTTCGACAAAAATTTGTACTCGGCTGGGTCAACACGAGAACACCAGAAAGTAACCCATGTAAATATTTTGCAATCGAAAAACGATCACAAACTTTTGTCGATGGTAGGATCGAACCCGGGACTTCCTGAATGGCAAGCAAGCGCGTTACCACTGGGCTAACCGTGCCCCCAGTTTAAACTCCATTTAAAATTAAATGAAACTTAAACCAAGTTTAAATTCCGATTATGGTCCCATCCCAACCATTAAACTTACTTACACTTGTCCGGTTATACAGGCCGTGAAGGTTCAAAACCTGCTCTGATGAGCCTTCTCCACCTCGGTCTATCTTGTGCTTCTTGTGTCCATTCTTCTCCTTCTTCCTGCTGGGATTTTATAATAATAATAATAATAATAATAGACTCTTGAGTGGAAGGTAACCACTAGGCGAGGTTAACGCCGGAGGCGTTTTCTACCACTTTGCCAAGTGGTCTCACACGCAGGAAGGTGATTGGTTCATTCTGCCTGCTCTGTTTGCCCTTGCACTTTCACTATTGGATATCCTGTTTGTTGTTTTCTTCTTCAAAGAATCTCTGCCCAAGGTAAAATAATAATAATAATAGACTCTTGAGTGGAAGGTAACCACTAGGCGAGGTTAACGCCGGAGGCGTTTTCTACCACCTAACCCTTAGGTGGTTGATCTTGATCTTTGGATTCTTTGGTAGTTTTTGTGTTCTTTTCTTTAAAATCCAGTAAATTTCGTTGAACTTTAAGCTCTTTTTGCCATTAGAAAGTATTCTTAACTTACAAGATAACAGTAGATTACCCTGTGTTTTATTTCCATGGTCAGAAATAAAAGAAGCTGAAAGAATCATGGGTCATTGGTCAACAATGTCAACATAAAAAGGATTTGATAAGTTTCATTAGCTTATGTCAAACTTCTCAAGTTCTTATTTGAATACCAAATACAACCTCCTAAAAATGAGTAAACAGGGCATAGTTTGACAGAAATCATCACTTGAAGTGCCCCAAAATGAGGACTCGGATAAAAAATCTCTACTCTTCTTTGTGTGCTGCTCCAGTGATGTTAAGGTATGCATATCCAATAGATAGTTCCTTTTGAATTTACTGGGCCATTTTGAGTCAAATGACTCAAGGAATGTGTTATTTATCTCTTCCAAATGGCTTTGTGAACTCAAACCACCAACCTCCAGATCCTAGTTCCACTGTTCTAACCATTATGACACTACAGAGTACAGAGGTTGGTGTCTCAAATAATATTCTACAACTAAAAACATTATACATACATCATATAGTTCAGTACAAACTGTAGAACTCCGGAATAGGACCCCTACAGCCTTGTAAGCTCCGGGTCGCGGATTCGATTCCCGCCGAGGGGGAACTTTATTGTAAATGGCTGGCATCATCCTATCCCGTCCTCCTTCTCTCTTCGATTACGGGATGATAAGATCTTAGCTGTTACAGCTTCTATTAAACCTTTGAAATAAAAGTAGGTAATAATAAAAAAAAAGTCGGAGTTAAAAATTGGAACTCAGTTCGTTCGATCATTAATATTCCTGCCTTACTTCCCCTTATTTCAGAGCATGAGGAGCTGTGTGGACTAGGCCGCACGTATTTCGTGTACCTCTTCCTCTATTCGGGTCTGGAGTTTACTCTCACATTTCTCACTCACCACAAGTTCCACTACACTTCTATGCAGCAAGGCTGGATGTTCTTCGGTATAGGACTGACCATGGCTCTGCTTCAAGGGTCCTGGGTGCGACGTCTACCGAGTCACTCCATGAAGAAGACTGCCCTTCTGGTAAGTAGTACTCGCTGGTTGTATTCATCGTGGCGTCACCTTATCTTATCAAATGATTAATTTTCGTTGATAAAGGCCAGCCGAGTTTGCTTGGAAGATAGCACCTCCACCTTGTAAGCGCTAGGTCGCGGGTTCGATTTCCGCCCGGGGCTGATTTTATTCTAAACAGATAAGGTTCGTTCTCGGAACGGCTGGCTTTCTCCTATACCGTCTCTTCGCTTTCGGACGTCCTTAGCAATCACAGCTCCTTCTATCAATCCTCTTTGAAAAATCGTTGATAACTACTTTTTTTCTCTTGTCTGAATTATTTCTAGGAACTTATACGTAACGTTCTAATCAAATCACACTATTTCTCTCTCCCAGGGTCTCCTGATCATCATCCCCTCGTTCTTCTGCATCGGTCTGGCTAACTCCATGCTCCTCCTCTACTTTGGTCTCTTCCTGTTTGCCATCTCCACATCCATGGCCGTTCCGTCTACAATGACCTTAGTGTCCCAGTTCGGCTCCGACGCCCAGAAAGGTACCGTCATGGGCATTTTCCGCTCGCTGGGGGCCCTAGCGAGGGCCCTGGGGCCGGTGGTGGCATCTATATGCTACTGGTCGTTTGGCGCTACCGTCACGTATTGTTTGGGAGGGATGTGTCTGCTGTGGCCGTGGTATAATCTGCGCAAGTCTACCATCAAGTAAGGCTGGACGCTTGTTAGGAAAGTAAGACCTAAGGCGAGGTCAACGCCGCGTCGACCGTAAGCTTCCTCTATCACTTACCCTTGGAGTCCTATTTTAATGTGGTAAAGTCGAATTCTCAAAAATATGAAGAAGAAATTCCAATGCGCTAGCCTAGTTCGCTTGGTTGGTAGCGCGTCTGCATTGTAAGCGCTAGGCCGCGGGTCGATTTCCGCCCGGGGCGGATTTTATCCTGAACGGATAAGGTTCGTTCTCGGAACGGCTGGCTTTCTCCTATCCTATCCCTCTTGGGGACGATAAGACTTGGGGACGACCCTCTGTCAAACCTCTTTTAAAAAAAATGTAATCTAGAGTTCCAAAGATTTCATCTTTCAAAATTGATGACCTCCTTTTTACTCTCTGTGCCAAATCAAGTGAGTTGTGTTGTTTTTTTCAATGCAGTAGAAATAGATTGACATTCCTTTACTTTCTCTACTTTAGAAACTCAAATAGGAAGGAAAAAAATCCAAGGCTGTGGAGTTTTTGTATTGTAATTTGATAGATACTTTTTATACATTAAATTTCATGGAAAAATCTCGCCTAAGCTCGTAAGGCTTCAAACACATTATCGACTGGGTTTGTCAAACTTACCTAAACTGCCTGAGGTTGTGGTTATGTACTGGGTTAGGCTGTACTTAAATTGATTTTTTTCCTCCCCAATTTTTTTCGCCTATTCTCTCCCTCTCTCTCTCTCTCTCTCTCTCTCTTTCTATCTCTCTCTCTCTCCCTTTCTATCTCTCTCTCCCTCTCTCTCTCTTTCTATCTCTCCCTCCCTCTCTCTCTCTCTCTCTCCCTCTCTCTCTTTCTATCTCTCTCTCTCTTTCTCTCTCTCTCTCTCTCTCTCTCTCTCTCTCTCTCTTTCACAGTCCTAGCAAGCCTACCCCGATACTTAACCACAACCAAGTAGCGAGCAGAGCTAAGTATTATAGTTCCCCAATTTGTCCTCTTCCTCAAATCTAAAATCAGTGTGTACCTTAACCCCATACACTCACAGCGTGGCTAAACAACTGTGTAGGACACTGGAACCATCGCTACTTCTTCCTGTTCATGATCTACACTGTACTTGGCTGTGCTTTCCTTATGACTTTCGGACTGGAGATAGTATACAAGGAAGTGTACCTGGGTTATGATCCCTATGATTACTATTATGAGAGTCAGGATGAGGGAGGCGATGTTGTAGTGGGATTCCCGGTACATATAGACCATACCTTACCCAAGGTAATAAATAATTCCTCTACACAGCTTTACTCCACACACAAAAAGCCCAATGGCTTAGGCTCGAGGGAGGCGATGTTGTAGTGGGATTCCCAGTACATATAGACCATACCTTACCCAAGGTAATAAATAATTCCTCTACACAGCTTTACTCCACACACAAAAAGCCCAATCTGAGGCTTAGGCTAGAGCAGTGTTTCCCAACCTGGGCGATGGAGATTTTCATGGGGGCGATCAATAAAAGGAGCGATAAAGGGGGCGATGGCTATCTAGGGGCAAAAATGTAAGTAGGTTGTCTGTCTTTTTTGCGTTTGCGATTACTATTATGAGAGTCAGGATGAGGGGGGCGATGTTGTAGTGGGATTCCCAGTACATATAGACCATACCTTACCCAAGGTAATAAATAATTCCTCTACACAGCTTTACTCCACACACAAAAAGCCCAATCTGAGGCTTAGGCTAGCTAGAGCACCAGGCTTCTATGAATTCCTCTACAACTACCTGACAATGTCTACTTGGGCTGTGGCGTATAATATCTCTTGGTAGCGCTGTCAAACTTGACTTGGCGGGGCGAAGCGCTACCGAGCTTCTTAATAACACAAATAGGACTAATAACCTAATAGCTGTCAGCCTAGTTCCCTTGGAGGGTAGCGCGCCTGCCTTGTAAGCGCCAAGTTACGGGTTCGATTCCCGCCCGGGGCGGATTTTGTGCTAAGAAGATTAGGTTCGCTCTCGGAACGGCTGGCTTTCTCCTATCCTGTTTTCCTTCTCTCTTCGCTCTCGGAACGATAAGTCCTTAGCCGTTACAGTTTCCTCTATCAAACCTCTTAAAGACGAAAAGCCAGCCTAGTTAGCTTAGTTGGTAGTGCGTCTGCCTTGTAAGCGCTAGGCCGCGGGTTCGATTCCCGCCCGGGGCGGATTACCTACGCACCTACCAGTCTCAAAAGGTACTGAATTTTGACCTCAAGGTATCGAAGCACCTACTGAATCTTTTCAAAAGGTAGGTACCTACTGAGTGTGTTTAGAACTCAGTAGTACTTAGTTGTACATAAATCAATCTAGGTATGGGTCTCATTACCTACTCAGTACTCATTATGATGGCGGTAGAGGTTCGTGAGAACGCTTGTACGCGGGCGAAGAAAGGTTGAGAACCGCTGACAGAAGATCCTTGCATAGATAGTCACATTCAAATGCCAACCATGCACAACGCAACAGAGCAGAGCTTTTTTACAACTCTTGTGGATATCACAGCATCACCAACTGCCTCTTTTCAAACCAATCTCCATATTTCAATAATCATAATTTAAGATTATTTATTTAAGGTAATTAAAGTAGATTAAAGTAGCTACTCAATTGTCCTCACGAGGCTGAGTGCACCCCCAACTCTAAGCCGAGAGCCAAAAAAACTTCAACCCCACCGGAAATCGCTAACCGGTAATATCCAACGTGCAATCCGTGTTTCGTGAATAATTTTGAATTCGCGCGCAAAAAAGTAAACAAGCAGCGTGTCATGTGAACGCGGCCTTTTTATCAATATTGGACAAACCCCGCGAATTTTTAAATTTTGTAAACATTTTTGTAGAAAGCTTCAAAAGTGGTTCAGTGGTTGGTCTTTGGTAGTTTTTGTGTTCTTTTCTTTAAAATCCAGTAAACTTCGTTGAACTTTAAGCTCTTTTTGCCAATAGAAAGTATTCTTAACTTACAAGATAACAGTAGATTACCCTGTGTTTTATTTCCATGGTCAGAAATAAAAGAAGCTGAAAGAATCATCGCGTTGCTTCGTTAGTTAACCCTATGACCATATTTGTCCTATATTGCAGGTGTATTCGTAGCACTAGGTCTCCTGTCTATCTACCACGCTAAGATGATATCCCGGGGTGGTCAACAATATCAACATGAAAAGGATTTGATAAGTTTCATTAGCTTATGTCAAACTTCTCAAGTTCTTATTTGAATACCTACCAAATACAACCTCCTAAAAATGAGTAAACAGGGCATAGTTTGACAGAAATCATCACTTGAAGTGCCCCAAAATGAGGACTCGGATAAAAAATCTCTGCTCTTCTTTATGTGCTGCTCCAGTGATGTTAAGGTATGCATAATCCAATAGATAGTTCCTTTTGAATTTACTGGGCCATTTTGAGTCAAATGACCCAAGGAATATGTTATTTATCTCTTCCAAATGGCTTTGTGAACTCAAACCACCAACCTCCAGATCCTAGTTCCACTGTTCTAACCACTACGACACTACAGAGTACAGAGGTTGGTGTCTCAAATAATATTCTACAACTAAAAACTACTATTTATTGTTTAAAATTACAACATATAAACCTCTGACAGGTCTTGTTGTGTAGGACACTGGAACCATCGCTACTTCTTCCTGTTCATGATCTACACTGTACTTGGCTGTGCATTCCTTATGACTTTCGGACTGGCAAAGTAGCTACTCAATTGTCCTCACGAGGCTGAGTGCACCCCCAACTCTAAGCAGAGAGCCAAAAAAACTTCAACCCCACCGGAAATCGCTAACCGTGCAACCAAGCGCGTTGCTTCGTTAGTTAACCGTGCCCTATGACCATATTTGTCCTATATTGCAGGTGTATTCGTAGTGCGTTGCTTCGTTAGTTAACCGTGCCCTATGACCATATTTGTCCTATATTGCAGGTGTATTCGTAGCACTAGGTCTCCTATCTATCTACCACGCTAAGATGATATCCCGGGGTGAAACCAGCATAGAAGCCCTCATCAACAAATTAGAAGCCAAAAAGGCCGACTCAGAAGGCCGCATCTACGCCAACCCGTACAACTTCGGCCGACATACGAATTGGCGGCTCTTCCTAGGGTTATTCCATGGCCGTAGCTTTTTATCCCGGGGTGAAACCAGCATAGAAGCCCTCATCAACAAGTTGGAAGCCAAAAAGGCCGACTCCGAAGGCCGCATCTACGCCAACCCGTACAACTTCGGCCGACATACGAATTGGCGGCTCTTCCTAGGGTTATTCCATGGCCGTAGCTTTTGGCGGCATGTGCTTCTACCTTCTGGTCACAAGCCGCTGGGTGATGGCCTCACTTGGACATCGACCTATTCGCCCCTGGCGGACAATATTGGAACTCATTTCACATGGCCAGTGTCGTGTCGGTGTGGGGTGAAGAAAATCGATTGAATCAGTGGAGGTTAGTGTGTGCATACGTGGGACGTGAGAGCAGAATCTCAACAGAAGCGGAAAATCAAGTTGTTGTTGTTATTTTTTTTTTCTTTCTTTCTTAAAACTCGATTATTTTGACGATATTCAACAACTGATGGGCTGCTCTTCCTGCCAACAACTAAAGAGAGCAGCAACAGACAGACATGATTGGTTACACCGACAAGACCTTGCCTTTAGATCTTGATAATGAAAAAAAAAAAGATTTGTAAGAGGGAACTGTAACTAATAAAATCTTATCGTCTCAAAATCGAAGAGAAGAGGACATAATACCGTTCCGAGGACGAACCTGATTTCTCAATTATTTAGCCTTAAGATACATGGTATCTTAAGGCTAAATAATTGAGAAATCACACTGATTGATCTCAGGTACCATAAGCGTTGTACAAAACAATACAGAACCTAATCTGTTTAGATAAAATCCTCCCCGGGCGGGAATCGAACCCGCGATCTAGCGCTTACAAAGCAAACGCGCTACCTTCCAAGCTAACTAAGCTGGTTAGCTTTAGAATTATTTAAGGCTTTTGAAAGTGGTTGGCTTGACAGTATAAAAAGTCCTAGCTGACATTGTAAATAAGAAAAATAATTTTAATTTGTTTACATTCTGTGATTTAAAATTTTAATTCATATAATTTAATTGTAGGTATATTTTTTTCTCATGTAAATATTTTTTACATTTTTTTATTACTTTTACATATTTTGCAGAATGGATTCCTTCCTTGATATCATTAGTTTACCTTCCTTGTGTAAATTATACTTAGTTTAGTTTACTTAGCTCACGGAAAAATAAACTCACCTTGTACTTTTTTGGAATTTTAATTGATCTTGTTCTTATTAGATTTATTTATTGAAATTTCTAGCAGAGAGGAAACGCTGCATACATCCTAGGGAAGGGGAGAAATTTTAGTGAACTTCTTATATTTAAATAAATAAATATCATATCTATTTCTAGTTAGGATTCATGCAAAATCGAAATATGCGAGTGTAAATTTGCTGTCGATGGTGGACATCGCATCGAACTGGTTGTAGCACATCTGTTCCAGTACTCCAGTAGTTGTAACGTATATAATCTTGTGAGGGTGTAGAGGAAGATGAGGTAAAGTGAGACACCTCTATTTTTTGATAATAAACGGATCGTCCGGCAGTTTCTCGGATTGCATAAGTTGCTGTAGTTCCTCTAGTGTAAGCGCGCCCTGATGAGATTTCCAGTAGTTGTAACATATAATCTTGTGATGTAGAGGAAGATGGGGTAAAGTGAGACACCTCTATTTTTTGATAATAAACGGATCATCCGGCAGTTTCTCGGATTGCATAAGTTGCTGTAGTTCCTCTAGTGTAAGCGCGCCCTGATGAGATTTCTGTTCCAGTAGTTGTAGCATATAATCTTGTGAGGGTGTAGGGGAAGGTGACACCCCATTGGGATGGATAGACACCTGAGAGTTGTAGCATATAATCTTGTGAGGGTGTAGGGGAAGGTGACACCCCATTGGGATGGATAGACACCTGAGGTAGATGTTCTGGGGTGTAGTAGGGGTAGTCGAAGGAGTAGGGGTGGGGGGTGGTAGAGTAGGAGGGAGGGGAGGGAGGTCGGGTAGGGCGAGGAGAGAGGGAGGCGGTGGTGCTTCGTTCCTGAGTGCCGCCCGTGTGGTCTACACCTAAAGAGAGGGGAGGGAGAATAAAATTGTGTTTAAATAGAGGTTCAATGAATTATTGTAGCCTCGTAAAATGTTCATTCCCACCCACATAAGTTCAATAAAGAGAACTGTTACAACGGAGGTCTTATCGTCCCGAAATCGAAGAGCGCTGCAGCACAGGCTAGAAGAAAGCCAGCCGTTCCGAGAACGAACCTTACCTGTTAAGATAAAGTTCGCCCCGGGCGGGAATCGAACCCGCTATCTTCCGCAGACGAGCAACCCTCCAAACTCCGGCACGTCCTTATCCGTGGTACAAGCTCCAGCTTTTACGGATGGGTATACCATTTATTAAATATTTTTTTATTGAGAGATTTGTATCGAATAACAAATAAATAGAAACTTCTTAAATGAATAATAATAATTAATAAAAGCTAACATGTCTGGAAAAAGTGGAAATGGGTACTTACTGGATTGAGGTACTTGAATATACTTGGGTATTTGAATATACTTGTGCACGGGATAAGGCATAGGTTTGGGTACTTACTAGCTCAAGAAAACAAGTACATACATACCAATTTTATATGATTGTAAATAATTGATTTCCGAAATACCACCATAGTTCAATACTTATTCGACAAACAATAGGTAAATCTAACAACCTAAGTTTCAATATCGTGCGTTCACATAATATAAAAAGTAAAAAGTAAAGATAGAATATATGTTTGTTTATCCTACTTTTTAAAAAGTAAATTTAGGATATTTTTTCATCCTACCTTTTTTTACGTAAATTAGAATATTTTTCATTCTACTTTTTTTACGTAAATTAGATTATTTTTCATTCTACTTTTTTTTACGTAAATTAGAATATTTCTCATTCTACTTGTTTACTTTCTATTATTCTACGTAAATTAGAATATTTTTCATTCTACTTTTAAAAAAGTAAATTTTCTAATATGTATTTTTGATTCCCGCAAATATTTAACATATTGTGAGAGTCATTCGTTTCTACAATTTCGTTTCATCAGCTGCCTGCTGTCTTTTTACAAAAATTGTAAACAAAACAAAATAATCAGTGTGATTTCTCAATTATTTAGCCTTAAGATACCATGTTTTTTACTTACAATTACACGAACAATATTACATCTTCCAACACATAAAAGAAGAAGGCCAGGACAAATTCCTGAATATTGCTACAGACTTCCATAATAAACGAACATTTGAAATACTCCGCGCCAAACAAAACCTACAACGTCCCCCTTAGAACATATTTGAATATACTTGTGCACGGGATAAGGCATAGGATTGAGTACTTACTAGATTGAGGTACTTGAATATACTTGGGCATTTGAATATACTTGTGCACGGGATAAGGCATAAGATTGAGTACTTACTAGATTGAGGTACTTGAATATACTTGGGTATTTGAATATACTTGTGCACGGGATAAGGCATAGGTTTGGGTACTGGGACTGCCACGGGGACTGCAATGTGTTTGGTTACCTCCACGAAGTATGGCTTCTCGATCTGAACCTGTAAGAACGATATAGCGCCATAGGTTTGAGTACTTACTAGATTGAGGCACTTGAATATACTTGGGTATTTGAATATACTTGTGCACAGGATAAGGCATAGGATTGAGTACTTACTAGATTGAGGTACTTGAATATACTTGTGCACGGGATAAGGCATAGGATTGAGTACTTACTAGATTGAGGCACTTGAATATACTTGGGTATTTGAATATACTTGTGCACAGGATAAGGCCAGTAGGTAATCAACTAATCAAGAAAAGTTGGGACATGGCAGGACCTATTATTTTTGGACGTCCAGAGGGTGTTATACCTCAATCCTTCCACTGTGAGACCACTCCTATCTGATGGTCTCTACGGGGCAGGGCCACATTTAAGGGGGGGCCGACAAAATCCTGGCTACGGCCCTGCATATGGACTCCTTAAAATCTGTTCGGAATCAAAATCTAATGAAAAACTTTCCTTTAAGTGACGAAGATTTTTGACAGAAAGCCAGCCGTTCCGAGAGACCGAGAACAAACTGCACGGGATAAGGCATAGGATTGGGTACTTACTAGATTGAGGCACTTGAATATACTTGGGTATTTGAATATACTTGTGCACGGGATAAGGCATAGGATTGAGGTATTTGAATGTACTTGTGCACGGGATAAGGCATAGGCTTGGGTACTTACTAGATTGAGGTACTTGAATATACTTGGGTATTTGAATATACTTGTGCACGGGATAAGGCATAGGTTTGGGTACTGGGACTGCTACGGGGACTGCAATGTGTTTGGTTACCTCCACGAAGTATGGCTTCTCGATCTGAACCTGTAAGAACGATAGCGCTGTCAAACTTTCTTGACTTGGCGGGGCGGAGCGCTACCGCGCTTCTCAATATCGGATAGGAGTCAGATATTTTTACTTTCCAAATTGTTCGTGTATGGCAGGTCGGAGTAGATCTCTTTGAGAACCAGAAGCATGGTGTCGTTCGATTCCCTGCGAGGGAAAGAAAAAACATGTTAGTCCATTGATTTTCTTCAAGAGGTTTGATAGCGGGAATTGTAACTGCTAAGGTCTTATCGTCCCGAAAGCGAAGAGGGAAGGAAGACAGGATAGGAGAAAGAAAGCAGTTCCGAGAACGAACCCCATCTGTTTAGGATAAATCCGCCTCGGGTGGGAATGTAACCCACGGTTTAGCACTTGCTACGCAAACGCGTTACCCTCCGAGGTAACTGGACCGGCTTGGTAAATTGCAAAGTAGTACCTAACATGCCTAGAAAAGCAGCTGTAGCAAAGTTCCGACTGTTAACCGGCCATGATTGCCTAGCAGAACATCTTCACAGAATTGGTTGTATGGATTATCTTTTATGTCCCTTACAAACTCCTATGAACGCGAGTCACTTGTCTAATTGTCCTGCCATAGAAGTCAGTAAAGATATTGTAGAGAAATACTGCAATGCTCGGGGAAAAATGACCTGATAGTTAACACCTCCTGCATTTGAAAACAACTACATACTATTCTACGTACCAAACGTAGATAAATAGCTACTTACCAATAACATACATGACTACTCAAGGCGAACAAATACTCATTGAAATAAGCGAAACAAACAGTGTTTGACTACGGGGCCTATTTCACGAAATACAACACATTTCTGCACTCTGAAAAACGCTTTTTTTAAGTTCAATTTTTGTAGAGGGCAGAGTTCGGAATGTGCATTGCTTCGAGAAATAGGCCCCTAATACTTCCCCTTGTAGCAGTGAAGGTTCTTGAAAGAGTGTGTTACAAGTTTTAAGATCTGACTTTAAACTCACTCTACACATTTAACTCGCTCTTCAACTCCCTATGGTTATAGGTATACGGAGTTAGGAACTGACTCAATAACTGAGTAGTTCTTTTTTACCTCACTCACTCTTTACATTTCTTTACCCTGCATTTAGTCCTTTGAGGAATAGTTTTCTTTACAGCTCACTCACTCTCTACAGTCTAAACGTTTACCTCACCCTTCAACTCCCTGTGGGTAAAGGTATAGTTAGGATCTGACTCGTTAGCTGAGTAGTTCACTGGAAAAGAGTAGTTCTTTTTTACAACTCACTCTCTCTTTGTACTTAGTTGCACTTCTCTACCCTACATATAGTCAACTGAAAAGATTAGTTTTCTTTACAGCTCAGTTACTCTCTACACATACCTCATTCACTCACTCTAACAACCAACTCTCACCGAAACCGAAACAACCTCACCGAAATAAAAACGGCGGTGGAACACTCATCTTTTTAAACAACCAAACAACCAACTCTCTACATACGCACTCACTGATCACTGGTTACATTTTCCTCACATAGGCATTGGTCGGAGGAAGAGCGCCTGATATGGAACCCTCTGTAGGGAATACGGGAAGCTGCCTCTATAGGACTCCCACCCTGGAACCCTCTGTAGGGGAAGTTGCCTCCATGGGACCCCCACCCTGTTCGCCTATAGGACTCCCGCCCTGGAACCCTCTGTAGGGGAAGCTGCCTCCATGGGACCCCCACCCTGTTCGTCCATATCGAAGGGTAGGATTTGTTGAGGCACTTGATTGTCGGCATCGTCGAAAGTCGATTTTTTTTTCACGATCGGATTTTGATCGACCAATAAAATCATCTGTTTACTTTCAATTCTTTTGTTTTCATTGGTTGATTTACTTGTTTACTCTTTAAAATTTTAAATGATAAGCGCGAAATTTCAAAAAGAGAAATCTACTTTTTTGCAGTTTTTGCACTTTTTGCTGAAAAATAAAACTGAAAGTGTTTTAAGTAGCAACCGTATCTGTAATTCTGTATTAAATCCACTGATAGCCTGAGGTGTTAGCCTGTATTACTCAGGTATTACGTAATCCTTAAAAAAAAAACATTAATTTTACTCTGACAGTTATGTATTGGTTCAATACTTTCACTTTCTCAGCTGTACATTATGCTGATAACATTTCAAGGCAGCATACAGAATCCATATCTTGCAGACCGTGTTAGATAAGCTGTTATATTTACTCTAGTTGTGATTTTTTGAATAATTTATTTACCTAATATGTGGGGAATATGTTATCACACAAAACACTTGACATGTGTGTATGGAACATGAACAACTAACGGTGATAAAGTGTTTTCCAATACGGAAAATATACCTGGTTGTAAAACCCTAACCTGCTGTAAGAATTAAGCCATATTGTGTGACAAAATGGTTCAATTAAGATCAAGAACTCAGACCACTCCTGAATTGAAAGATGGCCCATACTGTGTGACAAAATGGTTCAATTAAGATCAAGAACTCAGACCACTCCTGAATTGAAAGATGGTAAACAAAATGAAAGTGCCAAAAGTCTTCCAAGGACTAACCCTGCCATGTACATTGTGTTTTGCTCATTACTACTGGATCTGTTGGCATTTACAATGATCTTGCCTCTAATGCCTTCACTATTGGACCATTACCGGTTAAATGATTCACCAAATGGGCTCTATTCATGGTTGCAACACAAAGTCAAATATTTTCAAATCCTTGTTGGTGCACCCGATCAATTCAATGCTGTCCTGTTTGGGGGTAAGTTTGATTTTTTTTCTTTTTAAAAAAAAAAAAAAAAAAATATAGGGAAAAAAAAGACAAGTTTACAAAATCTTGGTAATCAAGGTTCAGGTGAGCCAAGGTTAAAGGTAATTCTTTAGTTTCTTTTCGTTTTCGGTAGTTTATTTTTATTCGTTAGGCTCTTCGTCGCCTTCTTATCTTCTATCATCATGGCAAACCATTATAATGAAAAAAATATTATTTCTAGTAGTTATAAGGTAGTGATTAAACACAGAAATAAAACTGCCCATCTAAACAAAGCCAGAGTGGCACAAACAGTAACAGCTTTTCTTGGAAAAAATGAAAAGTTTAATATACAAAGAATTAGTAGCAAACTTATGATATGTACAACAGCAACGCCTGAAACAGCGAACAAACTGGCAGCTTTCAACGATAAGGATAAAAACATAAACATATTTATCCCTTTCAATTATAATCATATGTTTGGTGTAATAAAGGGAATTGATCCTGACATTACAGATGAAGAACTCATAACAAATTTGGTAACACCTCAAGATTACACAGGTGCATTGACCTCTATTAGGAGGTTCAGATTCAGAGGCAAAAACACATCAACAGTTTCTTTATGCTTTGAAGGGAATACAATCCCTAAGAACATATTCCTATGGAATTTGATCATCGAGGTTGAACCTTATAGACCAAGAGTCTACCAATGCTCAGAATGCTTCAAACTAGGGCATCTGGTTAAGTACTGCAAGACCAAAAATAAAAAATGTGAAAATTGCCACAACATCATCTGGGAGACTCCTCATGACTGTGAAAATGCTCAACGATGCATTAACTGCAAAGAAAAACATGCTCCTTTGAATAAAGACTGCCCCGAATATGTTAAGTCTGCTAGCATTGTTAATCTCATGTTCAGCCAACAACTCACTTTCTTTGAAGCCAAATTTCTTAGAAACAATAATGGATTTAGAAATGCTATAGATCATATTCCAGCTCCATACAATGTCAACAGAAGCCATACATTGCCAAATAATCCTTATAGAAATGCTGTTCACAAACCAAGAAATTCACCACCCCCCTTCAACATTTCCATGTCAGCCATAGGAAATAATAGCTCTACTCCTGCTAATCAATATTCGGACCACCTCAAGACTGCTTCAAGTCCTCAAAAGAATACATATACATCCAGCCCTATCATTTTTGAAGACTCTGACTCAATTCCTAATACTCCTAGACCCAGACCCAATGTTTCTCAACCTTCATGTCTAAAGACACCTGAATTATCCGAGGAAATTCATGCAATAGATCACGATACCCCTGGACCTGATAATTCACAATCCCTGTGTTTGGAGAATCCAGACAAAACCAGAGAAGATCATGTAACCAATGACGATACTCCTGGACATATTCATCTTATACCCACAAGCCCTGACAAACCTGATTTATCCAAGGAAGATAGTTTAACAGATCTCAATACACCGAGACCTATTACTCCTCATCTCTCGGTCTCTGAGAAACCTCAATCAACAAACAAAGACCATTCTAAAGATAAAATTAGCCTAAATAACACTGATAATAATATACAGAGTAGCAAGAAAGCAAGACAAAGAAAACAAAATTTCAACATCCAAACTCTGAAAGAAGATACTAATGAAATTAACCTCACTGCAATTTATAATGAACATACTTATACCAAATCTCAGGGTCACGAACCACATAACTACAATACAAGAAAGAATAAAAACAAAAATAAAAATAAATATACCCCATAAATATCTACTTTTTATTAGATAGTTAAATTACTCCCATTTTACATTATTTTTATGGATACATCAAATCATGATCCAAACACATCAAACCAGTCTGACCCAAATTTCAAGGATAAGTTCTATAATAAATTCAACATCATTCAATGGAATACAAACGGATACTATAACAAACTGAATGAAATAAAATTGCTCCTTGAGAAATTTTCTCCAAAGGTTCTATGTCTTCAAGAAACTCATTTATCTGAGAAAAATGTAATTAATTTGAAAAATTTTTCGGCTTTTAGAAAAGATTTTATCAATCTCGGAAGAGCCTGTGGAGGAGTAATGATCTTGACTCACAATGATATTCACTCTGAACAAATCAATATTACATCAAATTTACAAGTAGTGGAGAGTTTGAGTCAAGCTTTAGCCTACATCAGTATTACCGACCTGTTCCTCTTTACACCAGTCAGAAATCTACCCAAGTCAAGTAAGTCTCAACATTATACATACATCATATAGTTCAGTACAAACTGTAGAACTCCGGAATAGGACCCCTACAGCCTTGTAAGCTCCGGGTCGCGGATTCGATTCCCGCCGAGGGGGAACTTTATTGTAAATGGCTGGCATCATCCTATCCCGTCCTCCTTCTCTCTTCGATTACGGGATGATAAGATCTTAGCTGTTACAGCTTCTATTAAACCTTTGAAATAAAAGTAGGTAATAATAAAAAAAAAGTCGGAGTTAAAAATTGGAACTCAGTTCGTTCGATCATTAATATTCCTGCCTTACTTCCCCTTATTTCAGAGCATGAGGAGCTGTGTGGACTAGGCCGCACGTATTTCGTGTACCTCTTCCTCTATTCGGGTCTGGAGTTTACTCTCACATTTCTCACTCACCACAAGTTCCACTACACTTCTATGCAGCAAGGCTGGATGTTCTTCGGTATAGGACTGACCATGGCTCTGCTTCAAGGGTCCTGGGTGCGACGTCTACCGAGTCACTCCATGAAGAAGACTGCCCTTCTGGTAAGTAGTACTCGCTGGTTGTATTCATCGTGGCACAACCGCTGAGTCACCTTATCTTATCAAATGATTAATTTTTGTTGTTAAAGGCCAGCCGAGTTTGCTTGGAAGATAGCACCTCCACCTTGTAAGCGATAGGTCGCGGGTTCGATTTCCGCCCGGGGCTGATTTTATTCTAAACAGATAAGGTTCGTTCTCGGAACGGCTGGCTTTAAAGGCCAGCCGAGTTTGCTTGGAAGATAGCACCTCTACCTTGTAAGCGCTAGGTCGCGGGTTCGATTTCCGCCCGGGGCTGATTTTATTCTAAACAGATAAGGTTCGTTCTCGGAACGGCTGGCATATCAAAGATAACACTACACCTTGGAAAACATCACTTAGAAAAATTCGTAACGAGGAGATTTTATTAACAAGATTGAGAATTGGCCATACTAGAATTACACACTCTTACATAAAGGCCAGCCGAGTTTGCTTGGAAGATAGCACCTCCACCTTGTAAGCGCTAGGTCGCGGGTTCGATTTCCGCCCGGGGCTGATTTTATTCTAAACAGATAAGGTTCGTTCTCGGAACGGCTGGCTTTCTCCTATACCGTCTCTTTGCTTTCGGACGTCCTTACCAATCACAGCTCCTTCTATCAATCCTCTTTGAAAAATCGTTGATACCTACTTTTTTTCTCTTGTCTGAATTATTTCTAGGAACTTATACGTAACGTTCTAATCAAATAACACTATTTCTATCTCCCCAGGGTCTCCTGATCATCATCCCCTCGTTCTTCTGCATCGGTCTGGCTAACTCCATGCTCCTCCTCTACTTTGGTCTCTTCCTGTCGCTTTCGGACGTCCTTAGCAATCACAGCTCCTTCTATCAATCCTCTTTGAAAAATCGTTGATAACTACTTTTTTTCTCTTGTCTGAATTATTTCTAGGAACTTATACGTAACGTTCTAATCAAATCACACTATTTCTCTCTCCCAGGGTCTCCTGATCATCATCCCCTCGTTCTTCTGCATCGGTCTGGCTAACTCCATGCTCCTCCTCTACTTTGGTCTCTTCCTGTTTGCCATCTCCACATCCATGGCCGTTCCGTCTACAATGACCTTAGTGTCCCAGTTCGGCTCAGACGCCCAGAAAGGTACCGTCATGGGCATTTTCCGCTCGCTGGGGGCCCTGGCGAGGGCCCTGGGGCCGGTGGTGGCATCTATATGCTACTGGTCGTTTGGCGCTACCGTCACGTATTGTTTGGGAGGGATGTGTCTGCTGTGGCCGTGGTATAATCTGCGCAAGTCTACCATCAAGTAAGGCTGGACGCTTGTTAGGAAAGTAAGACCTAAGGCGAGGTCAACGCCGCGTCGATCGTAAGCTTCCTCCATCACTTACCCTTAGAGTCCTATTTTAATGTGGTAGAATCAAATTCTCAAAAATATGAAGAAGAAATTCCAATGCGCTAGCCTAGTTCGCTTGGTTGGTAGCGCGTCTGCATTGTAAGCGCTAGGCCGCGGGTCGATTTCCGCCCGGGGCGGATTTTATCCTGAACGGATAAGGTTCGTTCTCGGAACGGCTGGCTTTCTCCTATCCTATCCCTCTTGGGGACGATAAGACTTGGGGACGACCCTCTGTCAAACCTCTTTTAAAAAAAATGTAATCTAGAGTTCCAAAGATTTCATCTTTCAAAATTGATGACCTCCTTTTTACTCTC
Source organism: Diaphorina citri (assembly GCF_000475195.1). NCBI lineage: Eukaryota > Metazoa > Arthropoda > Insecta > Hemiptera > Psyllidae > Diaphorina > Diaphorina citri. Next base: position 117,985 of record NW_007377744.1, read on the forward strand.
TGTGCCAAATCAAGTGAGTTGTGTTGTTTTTTTCAATGCAGTAGAAATAGATTGACATTCCTTTACTTTCTCTACTTTAGAAACTCAAATAGGAAGGAAAAAAATCCAAGGCTGTGGAGTTTTTGTATTGTAATTTGATAGATACTTTTTATACATTAAATTTCATGGAAAAATCTCGCCTAAGCTCGTAAGGCTTCAAACACATTATCGACTGGGTTTGTCAAACTTACCTACTTTTATTTTTTGTAAATACCTAGATATTAATTAGGTTCTCATTTTGTTTATACCTAAGTACTTTTTTCGGTTTCTCTTTAGTTTAGATTTAATCATTATTGTTTTGCTTACCAAAATGACTTTTTCTTTTCTTCATTTTACTAAAAACCTATGTACCTACCTTTTGAAAAGCTAGGGGAAATTTCACCCTGCCCCAACAAAAAAAAAAAAAAAAAAAAAACTTTGAACATCCAGGTGAAATAAGAAATCCTTCTTTGAACCTTATTTTTTTATTTGAAACATTACCCTTGTTATTGAATCTATGTTGCAGGGTTCTTGGGCTCAATGTTTTCATTTCTTCAGTTTCTCACATCACCCATTGTAGGAGCCATGTCAGATGTGTTTGGGAGGAAACCTGTCATGCTCTTATGCTTGGTAAGTATCTATCACTTCAATTTTGATACCCCCTAAAAAAATGGTCTAGTCAAAACCAAAGGGAGCCAACAGGAATCCTAGATCAGTAGATCCTCATCATACCACTGTGGTACACACAAGCTGCTGGCTCCTTCAAAGAGGAGGTGTTAACACCAATTAACAAGAGAAAAAAAAGAAGAAGAAATCAGAGGAAAGACAATAAATGTGTAATATGTACATTGATTTGGAAACTAATTTCTCTTTCATTGCAATGCTTGATCTTGCTAACCATTTTGTTTATCTCTGTTTCACAGTTTGGCATAGCAAGCAGTTACGTCTTGTGGGCACTGTCCCATAGTTTTGCTATGTTTGTATTTGCAAGGTTTGTTGGGGGTTTGAGCAAAGGCAATGTGAGTCTGTCCATGGCAATAGTCACTGATGTCTCTACTGTAGCTCAGCGAGGTGTAGGTATGGTAAGTAATGTTTTGTTAGCAAAGTCATAGGTACATAGTATTTTCTGTCTGATGGTCTGGTCTGGAAACTTGATGAAGACCTTGTTTAGACTGCAAGAGTAAAGGGGCTTTTCAGTCCTATGCTGCAAGAGTAAAGGGGCTTTTCAGAGAAGGAAACATCAAATGAAATTATGTAGGTACCTATCTGTGTAACTGTTGTATTCTTAACGAGACTTTTTGGAACTCAACCAAACTGCCTGTATAAATGCTTACTATTCTGTATTGTTTACATTTTCTAATAAAAAATTGATGATACCTGTGAAAATATTACCTACATAGTATTCTTTGGTACCTTTGTACAATATGCTATAAAACCAGCAGCACATAGAACAGCAATTCTCATACCCCTGAGGGAACGCGAGAGATCCTCCGGGGAGTACGCGAAAAAAACTGTGTAATGGCGGACAAAAGAGTAACAAAAGCGAATTTTGACGGATTATCAGTGCAGTACCTACGCACCTACCAGTCTCAAAAAGTACTGAATTTTGACCTCAAGGTACAGAAGCACCTACTGAATCTTTTCAAAAGGTAGGTAGGTACCTACTGAGTGTGTTTAGAACTCAGTACCTAGTACTTAGTGGTACATAAATCAATCTCCTTAGGTATGGGTACTCGTTACCTACTCAGTAAGAAGTCAGAACTAATTATGATGGCGGTAGAGGTTCGTGAGAACGCTTGTACCCAAGGGGTACGCGGGTGAAGAAAGGTTGAGAACCGCTGACAGAAGATCCTTGCATAGATAGTCACATTCAAATGCCAACCATGCACAACTTCACTTCGGTGATAGAACGAGAACCTGGTAATAACCAACGTGCAATCCGTGTTTCGTGAATAATTTTAAATTCGCGCGCAAAAAAGTAAACAAACAGCGTGTCATGTGAACGCGGCCTTTTTATCAATATTGGACAAACCCCGCGAATTTTTAAATTTTGTAAACATTTTTGTAGAAAGCTTTCATTTTTCCATAAAATGTAATGTTATTACCAATCAAATATATAAGACCTTGTTTAGACTGCAAGAGTAAAGGGGCTTTTCAGTCCTATGCTGCAAGAGTAAAGGGGCTTTTCAGAGAAGGAAACATCAAATAATTGCAAGAATGAAACAGATTTTTTTTTTTTTTCGTTACATAGATTTGGAAATTGCAAACATTCTTTGAACAAACCTATGTTACCTTTTTTTTACCCAGAAATATTTTGCCTCAAGGCCGCTTGTTTTTTTTTACCATAATGTGAATATTGGAACAATGTATGAAACAATTGAAACATGTAGGTATTGTATCTGTATGTACCTACTTACCGATATCCTCTTCTTTTCCTCAGGCATTGGTTGGCATAGCATTCTCAGTGGGCTTTATTCTGGGTCCTCTGATTGGTGCAATATTTGCCAAGTTGTAATGGCGGACAAAAGAATAAGAAAAGCGAATTTTAACGGATTATCAGTGCAGTACCTACGCACCTACCAGTCTCAAAAGGTACTGAATTTTGACCTCAAGGTATCGAAGCAACTACTGAATCTTTTCAAAAGGTAGGTACCTACTACTGAGTGTGTTTAGAACTCAGTACCTAGTACTTAGTTGTACATAAATCAATCTAGGTATGGGTCTCATTACCTACTCAGTACTCATTATGATGGGGGTAGAGGTTTGTGAGAACGCTTGTACCCCAAGGGGTACGCGGGCGAAGAAAGGTTGAGAACCGCTGACAGAAGATCCTTGCATAGATAGTCACATTCAAATGCCAACCATGCACAACGCAACTTAACTTCGGTGATAGAACGAGAACCTGCTAATATCCAACGTGCAATCCGTGTTTCGTGAATAATTTTGAATTCGCGCGCAAAAAAGTAAACAAACAGCGTGTCATGTGAACGCGGCCTTTTTATCAATATTGGACAAACCCCGCGAGTTTTTAAATTTTGTAAACATTTTTGTAGAAAGCTTCAAAAGTGGTTCAGGCTGTGTTTATGAACAGGGCTGAGATGAGCTCGGTCGAGGTGAGATAGGATATTGTTTCTACAGTTTTGCATTGGAGTGGTAACCATAGATGTAGAACAAATAGATACGCAACTCCCCATGCCCTGCATTGTTTATATCTGAGGCAACCTCCTGATGAGTCACGTGATCGCATGAGTGGGTCACGTGATCGCATGAGTGGCAAGAAATCCAAAGTCCCATAAGACGCAATGTAATTTTCTCACTTTTCTTTCATTGATTTCGGAGAAACGAGGGATTTTCAAGAGAACTTCTATTAACCATTCGATTCAGTGGGTCTTTCTGAACAAACCCTTGGGTTTTTTTCCCTCATAAAATCAGTCGTTTCTGAGATATGATGAAATTTGGGAGACACCTTTTCGCTAGTTTTTGACCGCGAGAATTTAAATTTGTATTACGTGATAAATGATAAGACTGATAAAACTCAAGACAAGTCACTGAATACTGGTCAGGGTTGATATGTATTAACTTATTGTACTCAAGGCATTGCAGTTTGAGATTTGGCAGAGGTTTATATCATTAGATCCTTAATAATAACCTCCAAAACCCAAGTTACCTACTGACAATAGAACTTATTAGGGTCAGTGAGGAGTTATTTGAACTACCTACATAATTTATAGAGGTAGATTGGTAAGAGATTACATTCAACAATTCAACATACCAACAGTGCAAGACCAAGTCAAATCCTTGCAGAAAATTGTTTTAGGGATCAAACCCCAACTCCAGGGTAGCATAATACATATACATAATAATAGTAAATATTGCTTGTTTACCTAGTAGTGTGTACTTGTGACACTTTTACAAGGCAGACGCACTACCAACTAAGCTAACTAGGCTGGCACACCAAAATGAAAAATATTAATTTTCAATTGAAAAAAATAACAGAATCGGTTCTCCGTTGTTGCAGTTTTTACCGGTGATTGGCCAGTGTATTATTGTGGTGTATAACACTTGTCGCTTTTACACCTATAAACCCCCTATAAAAGATGCGATTCTCAAAATCCTTCTCAAAGTGAAAATTTTACCCGCACTTTTACAGCAGCATCTAAAACACCCAAGGATAACAAGCTCAGATTGTTTAAGGGGACATTTAAGTCTCATTATGACACTCATCCAAACATACTTAAAATAAGTGTGTCAACAGCTAGGAACTAGGTTATGAAAAATAGACTACCTAGGACAATAACCTAACTACATACACAAGCAAGAACCCAGTAACACTAGCAGGGTCTCCACTCCAAATTTTTAAAAATCACTAGATTCGAGGAAGTCACATGTGGACTTACTGTCAGTATTTTCTACTTCACTTCCAATCTTTGTTTGGTAATCACCACATAAATCAGAGCTATGTGATTGATGCCTGCATGGAACCTATGTATTGGGTGGTGGACAATTTTGTAGTATTCATTGGCCCTGTAAGTAAAATGCATTAAAAGTACCTGTAGTAAAAGTAGTAAAATGCATCAATTGGCTTAGGCTTTGCTATAACTATATGTAGTAATAGAAAGCAAAAAAAAAAAAAAAATGTACCTACCTGAGAAGGCAAAACTGAACTGTAAAAGTAAGAAATACACACATACGAGTAGCAGGAACCCTCGATAGTCTGAAAATAAATTAATTGGAAATTTTATGTGTGAAATAGAAAGTAATGAAAATGTCTCCTGTATTTATTTTAAAAGTGTACCTACTACCTTCAAGATTTATCAGGAAACAAAGAACCAAGCAGACAAACAAATGGGTAAGTGCAATGCAAAATAATCTAGTTCAAATGCAGAACACACAGTTCATTATTCATATACAAATACGGAACTTCCCTCTTTTATTTTTCCTCCCTCACATCTTGTATTCCTTTTCTTTCCAGGCATTTGTGGTGCTTGTGGTCACTCTAACAAGCTTCGTAGTATTTCTCAGCTATTGGATAGGTGTGCCCTTCTATTGGAATTTTTTCTCCCTCACATCTTGTATTCCTCTTCTTTCCAGGCATTTGTGGTGCTTGTGGTCACTCTAACAAGCTTCGTAGTATTTCTCAGCTATTGGATAGGTGTGCCCTTCTATTGGCATAAGAGTCCAGCCCTGACTTGTGTATTGATTGTTGTTGGGAACTGGATCCTACTCAACTATGTGTTCCACTATTATATGGGAGTAACGACCATGCCTGGCTATCCACCTCAGGTACATACACAAAAAGCCCACTCTGGGGCTTAGGTGTAGGGGCAAACAATCCTGAAAGATGGGTTAGGGTCGGGTCATACAAAGTATAAGGGGGGGAGAACTATGACCACACCAGTACACAAAAAGCTCACTCTGAGGCTTAGGTGTAGGGGCAAACAATCCTGAAAGATGGGTTAGGGTCGGGTCATACAAAGTATAAGGGGGGGAGAACTATGACCACACCATTTATCCATTATTATTATTATTATTTCTTTTTTCTTTTTCCCCCATGGATATCATATCCATATAACAATACACGGATAATCTATCTAATTAACTGAAATTTTTAACCTCCATCCTCCATTTAGCAACAAACTACTCATCTCCTCACTTTTAACCACATATATGATTACCCATCTGGGTACCGACCACGTCCAACGTTGATAAACTATAATATAAAACATACTTTTATTTTCTCCATTTCATCTGATTGTTACAGGGTGGTCTGATTCCAGAAGCCGTGAGTATTTGTAAGAAGTGTATCTCGCCCAAGTCTCCTCGTACTCATCATTGTTCTGTATGTAACCGATGTATACTCAAGATGGATCTACACGGATAATCTATCTAATTAACTGAAAGTTTTAACCTCCATTTAGCAACCAACTACTCATCTCCTCACTTATTTTAACCACATGATTACCCAGATGGTACCTGTCGCGTACTTCCTCAATACTACCACCACCACCTACAACTCGGCCCTGGAATGTCGAGTCAGTACTGCAGCAAAACATGCTGCACCAACACCAAGTACCAAGCTAAAACCAATGCGTTGATTTAGACTCTTCCCAAACGTCAAGGTGTAAGTTTCGGTTCCCTTTTCCAATCTATAAACTTTCAATTCTCCAAAACCCAGCGGCCTTTCTACATACCGAACAGTACCAACCACGTCCAACGTTGATAAACTAAAATATAAAACATACCTTCATTTTCTCCATTTCATCTGATTGTTACAGGGTGGTCTGATTCCAGAAGCGGTGAGTATTTGTAAGAAGTGTATCTCGCCCAAGTCTCCTCGTACTCATCATTGTTCTGTATGTAACCGATGTATACTCAAGATGGATCTATGGCTGAAACTTTAGATTTAGGCTCTAGGGACCTCAAAACGTGTTTTGGCACTAAAAACTGACCATCGAAAATTTGACCATATTCATAAATACATCATTACTTAATTTCATTGTTCTACATACATTATCATTATTATTATTATCATTTTCATTTATAAGAAATCGCAGTTTTAGTTACTTGGTTTATGCTTATTCATTACTCAAATTAAGAATATTAATTCTCATATTACAAACCATTTTGAGTTTGCGTGCTTATATTACCAGTAAAATAACAGCACGAAAAGCTGACATCATCATCATCATCATCATCTGAAAAATAAAACTGAAAGTGTTTTAGCAACCGTATCTGTAATATTCTGTATTAAATCCACTGATAGCCTGAGGTGTTAGCCTGTATTACTCAGGTATTACGTAATCCTTAAAAAAAAACATTAATTTTACTCTGACAGTTATGTATTGGTTCAATACTTTCACTTTCTCAGCTGTACATTATGCTGATAACATTTCAAGGCAGTATACAGAATCCATATCTTGCAGACCGTGTTAGATAAGCTGTTGTATTTACTCTAGTTGTGATTTTTTGAATAATTTATTTACCTAATATGTGGGGAATATGTTATCACACAAAACACTTGACATGTGTGTAAGCGCGAAATTTCAAAAAGAGAAATCTACTTTTTTGCAGTTTTTGCTGAAAAATAAAACTGGTGTTTTAGCAACCGTATCTGTAATTCTGTATTAAATCCACTGATAGCCTGAGGTGTCAGCCTGTATTACTCAGGTATTACGTAATCCTTAAAAAAAACATTAATTTTACTCTGACAGTTATGTATTGGTTCAATACTTTCACTTTCTCAGCTGTACATTATGCTGATAACATTTCAAGGCAGTATACAGAATCCATATCTTGCAGACCGTGTTAGATAAGCTGTTTACTCTAGTTGTGATTTTTTGAATAATTTATTTACCTAATATGTGGGGAATATGTTATCACACAAAACACTTGACATGTGTGTATGGAACATGAACAACTAACGGTGATAAAGTGTTTTCCAATACGGAAAATATACCTGGTTGTAAAACCCTAACCTGCTGTAAGAATTAAGCCATATTGTGTGACAAAATGGTTCAATTAAGATCAAGAACTCAGACCACTCCTGAATTGAAAGATGGTAAACAAAATGAAAGTGCCAAAAGTCTTCCACGGACCAACTCTGCCATGTACATTGTGTTTTGCTCATTACTACTGGATCTGTTGGCATTTACAATGATCTTGCCTCTAATGCCTTCACTATTGGACCATTACCGGTTAAATGATTCACCAAATGGGCTCTATTCATGGTTGCAACACAAAGTCAAGTATTTTCAAATCCTTGTTGGTGCACCTGAACAATTCAATGCTGTCCTGTTTGGGGGTAAGTTTGATTTTTTTTTTTTATTCAACATCATTCAATGGACCCATCCTGTTTTCCTTCTCTCTTCGCTCTCGGAACGATAAGTCCTTAGCCGTTACAGTTTCCTCTATCAAACCTCTTAAAGACGAAAAGCCAGCCTAGTTGCTTAGTTGGTAGTGCGTCTGCCTTGTAAGCGCTAGGCCGCGGGTTCGATTCCCGCCCGGGGCGGATTTTATCCTGAAAGAATCAAGCCATACTGTGTGACAAAATGGTTCAATTAAGATCAAGAACTCAGACCACTCCTGAATTGAAAGATGGTAGACAAAATGAAAGTGCCAAAAGTCTTCCAAGGACTAACCCTGCCATGTACATTGTGTTTTGCTCATTACTACTGGATCTGTTGGCATTTCGACGCCCAGAAAGGTACCGTCATGGGCATTTTCCGCTCGCTGGGGGCCCTAGCGAGGGCCCTGGGGCCGGTGGTGGCATCTATATGCTACTGGTCGTTTGGCGCTACCGTCACGTATTGTTTGGGAGGGATGTGTCTGCTGTGGCCGTGGTATAATCTGCGCAAGTCTACCATCAAGTAAGGCTGGACGCTTGTTAGGAAAGTAAGACCTAAGGCGAGGTCAACGCCGCGTCGATCGTAAGCTTCCTCCATCACTTACCCTTAGAGTCCTATTTTAATGTGGTAGAATCAAATTCTCAAAAATATGAAGAAGAAATTCCAATGCGCTAGCCTCTACCAACTAAGCTAACTAGCTAGTTAGCTTGGTTGGTAGCGCGTCTGCATTGTAAGCGCTAGGCCGCGGATCGATTTCCGCCCGGGGCGGATTTTATCCTGAACGGATAAGGTTCGTTCTCGGAACGGCTGGCTTTCTCCTATCCTATCCCTCTTGGGGACGATAAGACTTTAGCAGTTACAGTTCCCTCTGTCAAACCTCTTTTTTAAAAAATGTAATCTAGAGTTCCAAAGATTTCATCTTTCAAAATTGATGACCTCCTTTTTACTCTCTGTGCCAAATCAAGTGAGTTGTGTTGTTTTTTCAATGCAATAGAAATAGATTGACATTCCTTTATTTTCTCTACTTTAGAAACCCAAATAGGAAAGAAAAAAATCGAAGGCTGTGGAGTTTTGTATTGTAATTTGGTAGATATTTTTTTATACATTAAATTTCATGGAAAAATCTCGCTTAAGCTCGTAAGGCTTCAAACACATTATCGACTGGGTTTGTCAAACTTACCTACTTTTATTTTTTGTAAATACCTAGATATTAATTAGGTTCTCATTTTGTTTATACCTAAGTACTTTTTTCGGTTTCTCTTTAGTTTAGATTTAATCATTATTGTTTTGCTTACCAAAATGACTTTTTCTTTTCTTCATTTTACTAAAAACCTATGTACCTACCTTTTTTTTTTCTTTTTTTTTTTTTACGAAATTGAGATTATTTCCCAACAACCTATCTTTCTTATTATATCTTCCTCGCTGATTTACATACTGTACCATAATGGGTACCTAGATATTAATTAGGTTCTCATTATGTTTATACCTATGTACTTTTTTCGGTTTATCTTTATTTTAGATTTAATCATTATTGTTTTGCTTACCAAAATGACTTTTTCTTTTCTTCATTTTTACTAAGTACCTATGTACCTACCTTTTTTTTTTACGAAATTGAGATTATTTCCCAACAACCTATCTTTCTTATTATATCTTCCTCGCTGATTTACATACTGTACCATAATGTCTGATCTTACATAAGTCCTAGTCTAGTATCCATCAGTATTACCTAGATAGTATTGTTATTTCCTTTTTTTCTACTATTTTTATACCTACCTGTTAATTTTAAGTAAAAGACTACATATTAAAAAAACTATGAAGGATTTATTCAAGTTTAAAGTAAGGCAGTTATCTAATCTACCTTTAACCCTTGTTCTACATGAAATTATGTAGGTACCTATCTGCGTAACCGTTGTACTACTATTTTTATACCTACCTGTTAATACATATTAAGTAAAAGACTATATATTTAAAAAAAAAAAACTATTAAGGATTTATGCAAGTTTAAAGTAAGGCAGTTATCTAATCTACCTTTAACCCTTGTTCTACATGAAATTATGTAGGTACCTATCTGCGTAACCGTTGTATTCTTAACTAGACTTTTTGGAACTCAACCAAACTGCCTGTATAAATGCTTACTATTATGTATTGTTTATTTTTTCTAATAAAAAATTGATGATACCTGTGAAAATATTACCTACATAGTATTCTTTGGTACCTTGTTGTATTCTTAACTAGACTTTTTGGTACTCAACCAAACTTGCTTACTATTATGTATTGTTTATTTTTTCTAATAAAAAATTGATGATACCTGTGAAAATATTACCTACATAGTATTCTTTGGTACCTTTGTAGGATGTGCTATAAAACCAGCAGCACATAGAACAGCAATTCTCATTTCCCTGAGGGTACGCAAGAGACCCTCCGAGGAGTACGCGAAAAAAATCTGGTGTGAACATCACACGACTTTCCTCATCCTATTGAATTATGCTTATTTTGGGTGTTCTTGTTCTTATAGACAAACTTTTACAATATCTCTAACCGTTTAGTCGGTATAGCTGAAAACCGCCTAAAAACGGTCAAAAACCGACCAAAAAGCGGTTAAAATACCGCCAACCGCAGCACCTATCTTAACCAAACGTTTTGAGTTGCATCCTTGTCACATTTGTGAACTACAACATACCAAATTTCAAGTCTCTAGCTCATACCGTTCCGCCTCTATAGTGTAAATGTAAAATTACACCGAAAACCGCCAAAAAGCGGTAAAATGCCACCAACCGTTGCATCGATCTTAACCAAAAATTTCGTGTCGCATCCTTGTCACATTTGACATCTACATACCAAATTTCAAGTCTCTAGCTCTTACCGTTCTCGAGAAAGCGCTTACAAGGCAGACGCGCTACTAACCAAGCAGTCCGAGCTAACTAGGCTGACACATTGTCTTTAAAGCTAAAAGTTTGAAAAAATATGAAGTGAATGAACAATAAATATTGATGAATAATGCAAGAAGTAACTCAGAAGTGACATAATGTAGTATAGTAAGCACACTGCGCCAAGCAGTTAGACTGAGAGGAACAATTTTGTTTAGTTTGAGATAATGGTCAAGTACAATATCATACATATTTCTGGACATGGTCTTCACTTGACTGGAGTCTTCCTTGACTTCCTTCTCTCTTCGATTTCGGGACGATAAGACCATAGCAGTTACAGTTCCCTCTGTCAAACCTCTTAAAAAAATTTTGTTTAGTTTGAGATAATGGTCAAGTACAATATCATACATATTTCTGGACATGGTCTTCACTTGACTGGAGTGTATTACGGACTGTCCCCTATCTGATAGACGTTAAAAAACAAGACTATAGATAAAAGGACAGACGAGTTGATATATTTCGACCACTACTATGGCCAACACTGGGCTAGAGCACCAGAAAGTGACTTGGCGGGGTGGAGCTTTAGATAGCCCTAAAGGATGGGGGTTAAGCTTCTATGAATTCCTCTACAACTACCTGACAATGTCTACTTGGTCTGTGGCGTATAATATCTCTTGGTAGCGCTGTCAAACTTGACTTGGCGGGGCGGAGCGCTACCGAGCTTCTTAATAACACAAATAGGACTAATAACTTAATAGCTGCCAGCCTAGTTCCCTTGGAGGGTAGCGCGCCTGCCTTGTAAGCGCTAAGTCACGGGTTCGATTCCCGCCCGGGGCGGATTTTGTGCTAAGAAGATTAGGTTCGTTTTCGGAACGGTTGGCTTTCTCCTATCCTGTTTTCCTCCTCTCTTCGCTCTCGGAACGATAAGTCCTTAGCCGTTACAGTTTCCTCTATCAAACCTCATAAAGACGAAAAGCCAGTCTAGTTAGCTTAGTTGGTAGTGCGTCTGCCTAGTAAGCGCTAGGCCGCGGGTTCGATTCCCGCCCGGGGCGGATTTTATCCTGACGGGATAATGTTCGTTCTCGGAACGGCTGGCTTTCTCCTATCCTGTCTTCCTTGACTTCCTTCTCTCTTCGATTTCGGGACGATAAGACCATAGCAGTTACAGTTCCCTCTGTCAAACCTCTTAAAAAAATTTTGTTTAGTTTGAGATAATGGTCAAGTACAATATCATACATATTTCTGGACATGGTCTTCACTTGACTGGAGTGTATTACGGACTGTCCCCTATCTGATAGACGTTAAAAAACAAGACTATAGATAAAAGGACAGACGAGTTGATATATTTCGACCACTACTATGGCCATCATCAGAACAACTAAAAAGAGACGAAAAAAAATCTCCTAACCTGTCCACCTCTCTTCGGAACAGTGAAACCTCCGTTAATATGATTCTCCTATCAAACCTCTTGGGAAAAAATCTACTCATTTTATATTCTCTTCGATTTTAGGACGATATGACCTCTGTTGTTACGGTTCTTCCTATCAAAAATCTCTTGAAAACAAAAATCTACTTTCTTCTATTTAAGATAAGGTTAAAACAATAATGCGTTTAAACAATAATTAAAAAAAAGGTTCGTTTTCGGAACGGTTGGCTTTCTCCTATCCGTTTTCCTTCTCTCTTCTTTCGGTAAGAAAAATCTACTCAGGCTATAATTCTATTCTATTCGATTCTATTTCAGGAAGAATGGGACCTGAATCCTTCACATTCTAATGACACGTTAGGGGATGAACTGGATACGTACAGAATTATAGACTCTTACATACCTAGATACAAATGTTTGGTATTCATGATCCTCATTATTACAGGTAAGTGGGGGGAAATAGATGATGTTTCGTGGCCTTTTTTACTTTCCTTGTCCTATCAAGCGTGCCGGGAGGCGCGCGAACGTCAAGAGTTCGAAGTAGGAAGGACAGTAATCTAAATATCAAAATCAATCAAATTTCAAATTCTTTGTACAAACAAAGTGGTGCAATATTAAACTGTTGAGATAATGGGACTACAATACATGTCCTAATTCGACTGTCTAAATAAAGCACTAATATCTAATAAAATCTAATATCTACATAGTAACCTACCTCGGTGGTGTAGTGATCAAGGCGCTCGCCTGGTAAACAGCCTCGTGGGTTCAATCCCAGCCGAGGTATGGAATTTTATGCTCAATATAATTTGAGAATTTGACCACAATAATAGTAGTAGCCTACTGCTGAGGAAGCAAATGGTTCACAAGCGCGGGGTCCACCATCTGCGCGGCGAGGTTCCGACCTCCCCCGTACCCGGGGAGGAACTGAGTGAGGTGCGCGGCGTCACTCATCTGCCCGCCGCCAAGTCTAGCCCCGCCGAAGTTGGGAAGCAGGCGATTGAGATGCGGTGTGTCCGCGAAGTCCGGGATGTATTGGTTGAGTTGGGGTGAGGCGGCATCCACATGCTTGTCCGCGGGGAAGCTATGCTTGATGCGAATCCGCTGTGAGTGGTACGGGTGGCCTTGTAGCGTCTGTCGTGTGGGGGAGAAGGCGGGGTAGGCGTCCTCGAACGCTTGGAAGGAAGGGTAGGGGCTCTCCTGGAAGGCGCGACGCTGGGGGATGTCGTACGGGGACTGTTTGTAGCCGAGTGACTGTGACGGGTAGAGGACTTGGTCGCCGGGGTAATGAAGATCCTGCGTTGTATGTACAGGTAGACGCTGGACCTTTGGGAACCCGGGGTACTCTTTACCCACAGGGTAGGTCCCCATGGGGTAGGTGGGGTCGAAGGGGTCCGATGGGTACTGGGGCTCGGGTAATGAAGAGAGGGAGCGACGATGTTCACCCCGACCCTGATCCACCCTGTAACGATGTTTGGGAGTATACCGCGTGTCTGGGATGTAGAACTGTCGCTGACATGTGACCGCGTGGTTCAGAAACACACCAAGCTGGAAGGAAACAGCATGGTGGATTAGCAATATGGTGGTCAAAGTGTAAGATTAGCAGACAAATGGAAAAGGACTCTGACAATGCTAAGCTGGATCCGGGCACGGAATGCAGGTGCGGTCCACCAAGGTGCCAGAAAGTATATTCGTGAAACATTTTTTTTACAACTCAGTAGAAAATGAAAAAAGTTCGACTTGGCTAATGCCAGCTTGAATTCAAACTAACTTGAAGAGGTGGCTGACTTTTAATAGAAGAGATTGAGAGATTGAGTACACACCGCAAGATTAGAGACAGGACGACAGAGTATGGAAAATAGAGAGGAATAGAAAACAGCAGCATTCACCATCTGCTCAAAATCTTTTGACTTTGATCTCCACTCGAACCCAAGATATGAAAATAACTAAAAGTCAATATAAGGTACTTACGCTGAGAATCAAACATATTTTCATGTTTTGTGAGAACAATGCATTACACTGGTCGTTCTTTCAAGCATTTTTAATTTACAATAAAAGTTTAAGCCTCAGTAGACGATTTTGGCAATGACACCTATATCCAAGCAGCATATTTATTCGTCACATTGTTTTGTCAAATATGAATGTGTAGTGTTGTTTGGAAGATGAAGAGCCAAAGACAGAACACAGTTTTTCTTGAAACAGGTGAAAATGTTGGACTTTGTTTCTGACAATAGATTACACAGAGAAACTGAAAATCGACGTTAGAAAAAGTAAACCCCGGTTTTTGTTTTTGTTTTTTTTTTTTTTTTTTTTTTTTTGCAACAGATTACACAGAAGACCTGAAAATCACGAAGGTCTTATCTACGATAACGAAAATAATCTAGTTTCTAGGTGATGGATATTTATTTATTTATTATTGTGTTATCTATTTTTAAAAGAACGCCATTATCTGCAGATGAAAAAAATAAATAAAAAAAACGCTTTTTTTTATCAGAAAATAAATAAATAGTAAATAAAATAAAATAGGTGGGTATTAAAAATCGAGATGCGATTTATTAGATGCACTTGAACGAAAGAAAAATACGTAAAAAGAAAGAAACCGGAGAACTGAATTAGGATTTGTTTTCAGTCGGTACCTAATACCTACTTTCCTTAACCGGTTCCCTTAATGTCATAAAACAAACCAATAAAAACACATTAATGTTTCGTTAATTGATTTTAGGTACCTAATACCTACTTTCCTTAACCGGTTCCCTTAATGTCATAAAACAAACCAATAAAAACACATTAATATTTCGTTAATTGATTTAACTTCGAGACAATATTGGATATTATTTTAGTGTCAGTAAAAGTAGTACCTGGTAAATATTTCATGTATCATTGATTAAGCGAGTAAGTTCTTAAAATATGTATGTGTGCAACATGGAAAGAGCAGGTACCTACGTAAAATGACAACAAAATAAATGAAATCTAGATAGCATTAAAAATATTGAATTTAAATAAAAATCACAATAATGTCACTTTCTTTTTCCGAGAAGTGAGATGAGTTTTCTTCATTGACTTTCTCTGAACCAGTTTCCCATGGACCACTGAAGTTAAGAAACGTTGTGCGTGGTTGGTATTCGTATGAATGACTGCCAGAGCGTAGCTTCTCCCAGCCCGCCCCCCTGACTGATTTTAAACAATATTCCTGCACCTGCACTACGATGGGTATCAGACATTTTAGTGTTAATAATTTATTGCCCTTTTCCCAAATAGAGTGAAATAAGACCAAAAAGAATATAATAGGACCAAACATACTTTTTAAACAGAAGACATAAAATATATATATATATTTTTTTATTCAATTAAAATATAAATATTATGATAATACAAAACAAGCAATGTAAAATAACGTTCTTATTTACACTCCGAATGTACATAATAGAAATAGGTAAATAGATGGGTAATATTTTAATAATAAATTATTGTGTCTGAAATACCATGCACCAAGAAATAAAATGGGCAACACAAACCGTATTTTATACAAAAGCTCACAGGCAAACAAAATAATTCTTTTTCAAACTACTACATAGTTATGTACTTAATACTTATTCGACAAACAATAGGTAAATCTAACAACCTAAGTTTCAATATCGTGCGTTCACTTATAAAAAGTAAAGATAGAATATGTTTATCCTACTTTTTAAAAAGTAAATTTAGGATATTTTTTCATCCTACTTTTTTTTACGTAAATTGGAACATTTTTCATTCTACTTTTTTTACGTAAATTAGAATATTTTTCATTCTACTTTTTAAAAAAGTAAATTTTCTAATATTTTTGATTCCCGCAAATATTTAACATATTGTAAGAGTCATTCGTCGTTTCTACAATTTCGTTTCATCAGCTGCCTGCTGTCTTTTTACAAAAATTGTAAACAAAACAAAATAGTCAGAGTCAAGATTTTGTACAAATTTAATAGCGAAACAAACAGTGTTTGACTACGGGGCAGTGGCGTAGCGTCCATGTAAGGCGTGTATGGCGGCCATACACTCAAAAATTCCACTCAAATACCCTTAAATATTGACTTTAAATAACATAGCGCTGTCAAACTGTCTTGACTTGGCGGGGCGGAGCGCTACCGCGCTTCTCAATATCGGATAGGAGTCAGATATTTTTACTTTCCAAATTGTTCGTGTATGGTATTTCCCGTGTTTTAGTGTTAAATGTTACCGATATACGTGCTTTTTCGTTAGTGTTTCGTAAAATATTGACATATCCACCTGATGATGATCCAATGATCGAAATGCGCATCGTGTAATTGTAAGTAAAAAACATGGTATCTTAAGGCTAAATAATTGAGAAATCACACTGATTGATCTCAGGTACCATAAGCGTTGTACAAAACAATACAAAACAAAATAGTCAGAGTCAAGATTTTGTACAAATTTAATAGCGAAACCAACAGTGTTTGACTACGGGGCCTATTTCACGAAATACAACACATTTCTGCACTCTAAAAAACGCTTTTTAAGTTCAATTTTTATCATTTTGTAGAGGGCAGGGCCTATTTCACGAAATACAACACATTTCTGCACTCTAAAAAACGCTTTTTAAGTTCAATTTTTATCATTTTGTAGAGGGCAGAGTTCGGAATGTGCATTGCTTCGAGAAGTAGGCCCCTAATACTTCCCCTTGTAGCAGTGAAGGTTCTTGAAAGAGTGTGTTACAAGTTTTAAGATTTGACTTTAAACTTACTCTACACATTTAACTTGCTCTTCACCTCCCTATGGTTAATGGTTATAGGTATACGGAGTTAGGATCTGACTCATTGACTGAGTAGTTCACTGGAAAAGAGTAGTTCTTTTTTACCTCACTCTTAACATTTCTTTACCCTGCATTTAGTCTTTTAAGGAGTAGTTTTCTTTACAGCTCACTCACTCTCTACAGTCTGAACATTTACCTCACCCTTCAACTCCCTGTGGGTAAAGGTATAGTTAGGATCTGACTCATTAGCTGAGTAGTTCACTGGAAAAGAGTAGCCTCCCTATGGTTATAGGTATACGGAGTTAGGATCTGACTCATTGACTGAGTAGTTCACTGGAAAAGAGTAGTTCTTTTTTACCTCACTCTTAACATTTCTTTACCCTGCATTTAGTCTTTTAAGGAGTAGTTGTTTTCTTTACAGCTCACTCACTCTCTACAGAGTCTACAGTCTAAACATTTACCTCACCCTTCAACTCCCTGTGGGTAAAGGTATAGTTAGGATCTGACTCATTAGCTGAGTAGTTCACTGGAAAAGAGTAGTTCTTTTTTACAACTCACTCACTCTTTGCACTTAGTTGCACTTCTCTACCCTACATATAGTCAACTGAAAAGATTAGTTTTCTTTACAGCTCAGTTACTCTCTACACATACCTCATTCATGCACTCTAACAACCAACTCTCACCGAAATCGAAACAACCTCACCGAAATAAAAACGGCGGTGGAACACTCATATTTTTAAACAACCAACTCTCTACATAGAACGCACTCACTGATCACTGGTTACATTTTCTTCACATAGGCATTGGTCGGAGGAAGAGCGCCTGATATGGAACCCTCTGTAGGGGAATAGGGGAAGCTGCCTCTATAGGACTCCCACCCACAACCAACTCTCACCGAAATAAAAACGGCGGTGGAACACTCATCTTTTTAAACAACCAAACAACCAACTCTCTACATACGCACTCACTGATCACTGGTTACATTTTCCTCACATAGGCATTGGTCGGAGGAAGAGCGCCTGATATGGAACCCTCTGTAGGGGAATAGGGGAAGCTGCCTCTATAGGACTCCCACCCTGGAATCCTCTGTAGGGGAAGCTGCCTCCATGGGACCCCCACCCTGTTCGTCCATATCGAAGGGTAGGATTTGTTGAGGCACTTGATTGTCGGCTTATCTCTTGTGCTTTCTCTTATTAATAAGTATGTATTGTTATTAATAAGTATGTACTCTTATTAATGAGTATTGTGCTTTCTCTTATTAATGGTTGGGTGGTTGGTATCAAATGCCGGGAATTGACTATCAGGTCATTTTCCTCCTCGCGTCCCAATATTTTGCGATGATGTTGTCTTGATCCGTGAGTTCTGGGCATGTCTGCAGGTGGTCTGCATTCATGACAGCCTGTTGAGTGCAGAGTGGACAGGTAGGTGATTCTCTGCAGCTTATACGGTTGAGGTGTTGGGCAAGACAATCATGACCTGTCATCAGGCGGAAGGTGGCGACCGCTTTCTCTTATTAATAAAAAATCCCAAATCTCGCGGCACACAGTTAGAGAAGCATTGTCCTAAACAGATAAGGTTTCTTCTCAGAACGGCTGCTTTTCTCGCATCCTGTTTTCTTTCTCTCATCGCTTTCGGGACGATAAGACCTTCGTAGTTCCATTTCCCTCTATCAAACTTCTTCTAAAAAGAATTCCCTAGTAAAAAATATTTTAAAGGCTCAATCAGGGTGAAAGAAAAGAATAGCCAGCCTAGTTAGCTTAGTTGGTAGTGCGTCTGCCTTGTAAACGCTAGGCCGCGGGTTCGATTCCCGCCCGGGGCGGATTTTATCCTGATGGGATAATGTTCGTTCTCGGAACAGCTGGCGTATCCTGTCTTCCTTCTCTCTTCGATTTCGGGACGATAAGACCATAGCAGTTACAGTTCCCCCTCTTGTCAAACCCCTTAAAAAAAAGAAAAAATTTTGTAAGCATAATGGAACATCTTGTTCCTAGTTCTAAGCGGAAACTCTAAATAAAGCACTGGCTAGTGCTTAAAAAAAAAAAAAAAAAAAAAAAAAAAAAAAAAACAAAAATACATTACTTTCCTTCCTATAGGAGTATAGGATAAGGAAAGTAAAAAAATAATATATATAAAAAGAAAAAAACTGAAAATCCGTATTGTTTTCTTACCTAGATGCATTCGCTTGCGTCCCTTATGGTGAGGTACCTGTACGGGACGTACATGTTCCATAGCGGGTACTATGAGCGGTTCTATGCGGTACGCTACCGGGTCGAACGGGTGGAATATGTTGTAGAACTTGGGACAGGTGGGAAATTCGAACTCTTCGCCTAGGACGTCTATACCTCGTACGTTCACGAACATACCTGCGAATATAGAATAAATCAAGAAGTGACTATTCATGAATTTATTTAATGTTGACATCCTTTGTAAATACTATTTTACTTAAGTTATATATAAAAAAGCTCGTAATTATCCATTTTTATATATCTTAAGTAAAATAGTAAATGAAGTGAGTTTCAAGTTTTAACGTGAAACCCTCAAAACGAAAAAAAAGTAAACTGGAAACCTGTTTTTGCTATTTGCTGAGAACACGTTCACGAACATACCTGCGAATATAGAATAAATTAAGTGACTATTCATGAATTTATTTAATTTTGACATCCTTTGTAAATACTATTTTACTTAAGTTATATATAAAAAAGCTCGTAATTATCCATTTTTATATATCCTAAGTAAAATAGTAAATGAAGTGAGTTTCAAGTTTTAACGTGAAACCCTCAAAACGAAAAAAAAAGTAAACTGGAAACCTGTTTTTGCTATTTGCTGAGAAAAAAAAAATTGCTGAAGATGCCGTGAGGAAAAATTGGTCTCACATAAAAAAACAAGTGAGTGAAATAGATAAAGTTACCTATCCCAGCAGGACAAACAAGGTATATTCTATTTTATTCCATCCCTACACTTAGTTTGTCTGTAAATTTGTTTGCGAGTTTGTCTGTTCCGCCATTACTTTCGGACGATTTTTCTGATATTTATGAAAACTCGACAAAAGTTATTCTAATTGAATCAACTTTAATCTTGAAATGCAGTATAAGTAAGTAATTTAGAATAAATAAAATAAATTACCAACAGGAGACCCGAATGCAAAGAACATGCGTGGCTGGAAGCTGAGCTGGTGATATCGTATTAGAGGAGCGCTGGTACCTAGGGTAGCTGGTACTCTAATACACTTACCAACAGGAGACCTGAATGCAAAGAACATGCGTGGCTGGAAGCTGAGCTGGTGATATCGTATTAGAGGAGCGCTGGTACCTAGGGTAGCTGGTACTCTAATACACTTACCAACAGGAGACCCGAATGCAAAGAACATGCGTGGCTGGAAGCTGAGCTGGAGATATCGTATTAGGGAACATGTAAGATGCTATGCTAAATTTCCTGACTTTGCTTGGACTCGAACCACCAACCTCCGGATGAATTACCTGAGTAACATCTTGTGATACAGAGGCAGCATGATCATCAGTCTTATTCAACATGGCTAGATAGGATACTTTGTTCCAAGTACTTTTCATTGAATCGTACAACTTCTGTTTAAGTGCCGATCCGACGTATTCAAGGGTGTCTTTCAGTTCTGAAACAGATAAAAACAATACAAATAAATCAAATCATGAATCTTTGTGGTAAAGCATCAGAGAGCTTCCAATCTTTCCGCGGCACACCCCCTATCTCGGCAAATAAATGTTGTGTAAGAGTGAACACAAATAATATTCTTTTAATAGCGCCACGGGCTTTTTTTTTTTTTTTTTTTTGGCTGGGGTCGGTGGTTTGGATTCTACAATCTACATGGTACTTGTTCAGAAGTCACGTCAATGGAAAATCGCTACTAAAAAGGAGCTGTCACAAAAAGGAGTTTTCTTTTTCATTATCGTAGTAGTTGTTTTCAAATGGAGGAGGTGTTAACTATCAGGTCATTTTTCCCCGAGCATTGCAGTATTTCTCTACAGTATCTTTACTGACTTCCATGGCAGGACAATTGTACAAGTAGTGACTATAGCGTGCATAGGAGTTTGTAAGGGACATAAAAGATAGTCCATACAACCAATTCTGTGAAGATGTTTTGCTAGGCAATCATGGCCGGTTAACAGTCGGAACATTGCTACAGCTGCTTTTCTAGGCATGTTAGGTACCATTTTTCAATAGATCAGTTGCGCTTACTTGGGTGATGTTTCAAAGTCATAGAGCAGGAAAAATGAGGACCAACGGAATTTTTCTTTTTTGAGAGTTTCAATGAGTATTTGTTCGCCTTGAGTAGCCATGTATGCTATTGGTAAGTTTCAATGAGTATTTGTTCAAAAATGAGGACCAACGGAATTTTTCTTTTTCTTCTACGACTTCTAGATCCCGATATAAATCGATTAAAAAAATGCCGGTAAATCGTGAAATTTGACGTCACGGCATACGCTCCTGTACACGATGACGTCACATCAAATGTCCGGAGCAAAGCTCCCTCGCAGGCAGCACATTAATGT
Source organism: Diaphorina citri (assembly GCF_000475195.1). Taxonomy (NCBI): domain Eukaryota; kingdom Metazoa; phylum Arthropoda; class Insecta; order Hemiptera; family Psyllidae; genus Diaphorina; species Diaphorina citri. The sequence continues at coordinate 139,404 of NW_007377744.1, forward strand.
GTTTGTGCGCATTTCTTTCTGCCCCTCCGCAAGCGTGCTTGCATACTGGCGCTACCTAGCGAAAGAAAAAGACAACTGCCTGAAGTCTGACGTCACACATCTTTGAACTCTTTCATTAGAACGGAAAATAAAAATTGAATTTTCGACCTTTATGACCGCTTAAAAATGGATATGCCAGCCTAGTTGGTAGCGCGTCTGCCTTGTGAGCGCTAGGCCGCGGGTTCGATTCCCGCCCGGGGCGAATTTTATCCTGGTGGGATAATGTTCGTTCTCGGAACGGCAAGCTTTCTCCTATCCTGTCTTTCTCTTTTCTTCGATTTCGGGACGATAAGACCTTAGCAGTTACAGTTCCCTCTATCAAACCTCTTAAAAAAAAAAAAAATAGAGCGCCATTTTGTCATTACTCTTTAAAAAAAGCAAATTCATAGCATTGAGCAAAACAGAACCATCCATTAGGGGCCTTGCCTCTCTGGTAATCGCTAGGTCGCGGGTTCGATTCCCACCCGGGAAAGACTTTATCCATAACAGATAAGGTTCGTTCTCGGAACGGTTAACTTTCTCCTATCCTGTCCATCTTCTCTCTTCATTTTTGGGACGAACAGACCTCCGTTGATATTAAACCTCTTGAAAATGAGTGGTTCTACGTTTTCTTATCCTGTCCTTCTTCGATTTCGGGACGATAAGACCTTTATAGTTACATTTCTCTATCAAACCTCTTTAAAAAACGTATTTTTCTGTGGGTTTTCAGAACTCCGATGATGTGAAAGACTCGGACACAGATGATGAGACCCTGGGTAAATCTCCTCTCCTCAAGGGTAACAGCTACATCAGCATCCCCACAGCCACCCTAGGTACCAGCGCTCCTCTAATACGATATCACCAGCTCAGCTTCCAGCCACGCATGTTCTTTGCATTCGGGTCTCCTGTTGGTAAGTGTATTAGAGTACCAGCTACCCTAGGTACTAGCGCTCCTCTAATACGATATCACCAGCTCAGCTTCCAGCCACGCATGTTCTTTGCATTCGGGTCTCCTGTTGGTAAGTGTATTAGAGTACCAGCCACCCTAGGTACCAGCGCTCCTCTAATACGATATCACCAGCTCAGCTTCCAGCCACGCATGTTCTTTGCATTCGGTTCTCCTGTACAGATTATTTTTCTGAGTTTTGACCTCAGATTTGGATTTTTCCCAACTTTTTAAATAGGAATCAACCATTTATTTATAAATTTTACCCATTTGCAACTGCTCCATTTACCAAGCCGGTCCAGTTACCTCGGAGGGTAACGCGTTTGCATAGCAAGTGCTAAACCGTGGGTTACATTCCCGCCCGAGGCGGATTTATCATTTGCAACTGCTCTATTTTACTAAGCCGGTCCAGTTACCTCGGAGGGTAACGCGTTTGCATAGCAAGTGCTAAACCGTGGGTTACATTCCCGCCCGAGGCGGATTTATCCTAACAGATGAGGTTCGTTTTCGGTACTGCTTTCTTTCTCCTATCCTGTCTTCCTTCCCTCTTCGCTTTCGGGACGATAAGACCATAGCAGTTACAGGTCCCGCTATCAAACCTCTTAAAGAAAATCAATGGACTAAACATGTTTTTTCTTTCCCTCGCAGGGAATCGAACGACACCATGCTTCTGTGGTTCTCCTGTTGGTAAGTGTATTAGAGTACCAGCTACCCTAGGTACCAGCGCTCCTCTAATACGATATCACCAGCTCAGCTTCCAGCCACGCATGTTCTTTGCATTCGGGTCTCCTGTTGGTAAGTGTATTAGAGTACCAGCTACCCTAGGTACCAGCACTCCTCTAATACGATATCACCAACTCAGCTTCCAGCCACGCATGTTCTTTGCATTCGGGTCTCCTGATGAGGTTCGTTTTCGGTACTGCTTTCTTTCTCCTATCCTGTCTTCATTCCCTCTTCGCTTTCGAGACGATAAGACCTTAGCAGTTACAGTTCCCGCTATCAAACCTCTTAAAGAAAATCAATGGACTAAACATGTTTTTTCTTTCCCTCGCAGGGAATCGAACGACACCATGCTTCTGGTTCTCAAAGAGATCTACTCCGACCTAGGTGTGTCTGCCGACAATCAAGTGCCTCAACAAATCCTACCCTTCGATATGGACGAACAGGGTGGGGGTCCCATGGAGGCAGCTTCCCCGTAATTTATTTTATTTATTCTAAATTACTTACTGCATTTCAAGATGAAAGATGATTCAATTAGAATAACTTTTGTCGAGTTTTCATAAATATCAGAAAAATCGTCCGAAAGTAATGGCGGAACAGACAAACTCGCAAACAAATTTACAGACAAACTAAGTGTAGGGATGGGATATAATAGAATATACCTTGTTTATCCTGCTGGGATAGGTAACTTTATCTATTTCACTCACTTGTTTTTTTATGTGAGACCAATTTTTCCTCTCGGCATCTTCAGCAATTTTTTTTTCTCAGCAAATAGCAAAAACAGGTTTCCAGTTTACTTTTTTTTCGTTTTTGAGGGTTTCACGTTAAAACTTGAAACTCACTTCATTTACTATTTTACTTAGGATATATAAAAATGGATAATTACGAGCTTTTTTATATATAACTTAAGTAAAATAGTATTTACAAAGGATGTCAAAATTAAATAAATTCATGAATAGTCACTTAATTTATTCTATATTCGCAGGTATGTTCGTGAACGTGCGAGGTATAGACGTCCTAGGCGAAGAGTTCGAATTTCCCACCTGTCCCAAGTTCTACAACATATTCCACCCGTTCGACCCGGTAGCGTACCGCATAGAACCGCTCATAGTACCCGCTATGGAACATGTACGTCCCGTACAGGTACCTCACCATAAGGGACGCAAGCGAATGCATCTAGGTAAGAAAACAATACGGATTTTCAGTTTTTTTCTTTTTATATATATTATTTTTTTACTTTCCTTATCCTATACTCCTATAGGAAGGAAAGTAATGTAATCGGGTCAAATTTTCGATGGTCAGTTTTTAGTGCCAAAACACGTTTTGAGGTCCCTAAGACAGTTTTTAGTTTCAGCCATTGGTCCGTGTGTGTGTCTGTCTGTGAACAAAATATCTCAAGAACGGTATATATATTATATTTTCGTGTCAAAATATCTCAAGAACGGTAAGAGCTAGAGACTTGAAATTTGGCATGCAGCTGTCAAATGTGACAAGGATGCGACACGAAACTTTTGGTTAAGATAGGTGCTGCGGTTGGCGGTATTTTGACTGCTTTTTGGCGGTTTTTGACCTTTTTTTGGCGGTTTTCAGCTATACTGACTAAACGGTTAGAGATATTGTAAAAGTTACTATAGATTATAGAACATAAAAATAAGCATCATTCAATAGGGAAAGTCGTGTGATGTTCACACCAGATTTTATTTATTTTTTTTTAAGCACTAGCCAGTGCTTTACTTACCGCTTAGAACTAGGAACAAGATGTTCCATTATGCTTACAAAGTGGTAGAGCACTCATATATTCTTTTCTTTCACCCTGACTGAGCCTTTAAAGCTGTGCTGGTGATATCGTATTAGAGGCGCGCTGGTACCTAGGGTAGCTGGTACTCTAATACACTTACCAACAGGAGACCCGAATGCAAAGAACATGCGTGGCTGGAAGCTGAGCTGGTGATATCGTATTAGAGGAGCGCTGGTACCTAGGGTAGCTGTGGGGATGCTGATGTAGCTGTTACCCTTGAGGAGAGGAGATTTACCCAGGGTCTCATCATCTGTGTCCGAGTCTTTCACATCATCGGAGTTCTGAAAACCCACAGAAAAGTACGTTTTCTAAAGAGGCTTGATATAGAAATGTAACTATAAAGGTCTTATCGTCCCGAAATCGAAGGACAGGATAAGAAAACGCCAGCCCTTCCGAGAAAGAACAATAAAATCCTAAAGAGGCTTGATAGAGAAATGTAACTATAAAGGTCTTATCGTCCCGAAATCGAAGGACAGGATAAGAAAACGCCAGCCCTTCCGAGAAAGAACAATAAAATCCGACATAGAACCACTCATTTTCAAGAGGTTTAATATCAACGGAGGTCTGTTCGTCCCAAAAATGAAGAGAGAAGAAGGACAGGATAGGAGAAAGTTAACCGTTCCGAGAACGAACCAAAGTCTGTCCCGGGCGGGAATCGAACCCGCGACCTAGCGCTTACAAGAGAGGCAAGGCCCCTTATGGATGGTTCTGTTTTGCTCAATGCTATGAATTTACTTTTTTTAAAAAAGAGTAATGACAAAATGGTGCTCTAATACAATATCCTTTTTTTTAAGAGGTTTGATAGAGGGAACTGTAACTGCAAAGGTCTTATCATCCCGAAATCGAAGAAGGGATAGGAGAAAGCTTGCCGTTCCGAGAGATTTTTTTTAAAGAGTAATGACAAAATGGCGCTCTAATACAATATCCTTTTTTTTAAAGAGGTTTGATAGAGGGAACTGTAACTGCAAAGGTCTTATCATCCCGAAATCGAAGAAGGGATAGGAGAAAGCTTGCCGTTCCGAGAACGAACATTATCCCATCAGGATAAAATTCGCCCCGGGCGGGAATCGAACCCGCGGCCTAGCGCTCACAAGGTAGACGCGCTACCAACTAGGCTGGCATATCCATTTTTATGCGGTCGAATTCTCAAATAAAGTTGGTAATTATTCAGAAGCTACGATAATGAAAAAGAAAACTCCTTTTTGTGACAGCTCCTTTTTAGTAGCGATAAATTCTCAAATAAAGTTGGTAATTATTCAGAAGCCAGGATGATGAAAAAGAAAACTCCTTTTTGTGACAGCTCCTTTTTAGTAGCGATTTTCCATTGACGTGACTTCTGAACAATTACCATATAAGGTATACTCACCAAACCACCAACCGGTTTCTGGTGACTCAGCAGGTCGAATAGGATAAGAGATCCCAGACTATGTCCCATAAGGTATACTCACCAAACCACCAACCGGTTTCTGGTGACTCAGCAGGTCGAATAGGATAAGAGATCCCAGACTATGTCCCCCCACCGACACACCACCCTCATAGGTTGGATTCCTCGCAAGAAATATCGCGTATAGGCGATTCATTTCCTTCGCTACAGCTGTGATAATTCGCTCACAATACACGGGGCTTGTGTAGAAGAGAACATCGAGTAATGTATCGTTTGTGAAGTAGCGTAGCTTGGGAATCGAGGGTAATGTGATGGCTTTCAACTTCTTGTCTATTCCTGCAATTAGAATTAAAATAAGTTATAGATTTTACAAACAAATTAATTAAATAAAAAAAAGTACCTACTTTATTTCAGGGCCGTACTTGGCCGTCCCCTCAGTCTCTCATTTTCTGCCTTTAGTGTGGACTGGACCCTCCAACCCCTTCGATAAAATCTTGAATATAGGCCTGCTTAATTTAGATTTATAACATAGGATTTTTTTATTATTTTTTTTTTTAAGAGGTTTGATAGAGGGTTCTGTAACTGCTAAGGTATTACCGTCCCAAAAGCCAAGAGAAAAGGAATACAGGACAGGTGAAAGCCAGCCATGTCGAGAACAAACCGTATCAAGCGTGCCGGGAGGCGCGCGAACGTCAAGAGTTCGAAGCGCCGCCCGGGGTGATGGCTTTCAACTTCTTGTCTATTCCTGCAATTGAAATTAAGTTATATGTAGATTTTACAAACAAATTAATTAGATAAAAAAAATACCTACTTTATTTCAGGGCCGTATTTGGCCGTCCCCTCGGATCTTCATTTTCCGATTTTAATGTGGACTGGACCCCCCAACCCCTTCGATAAAATCTTAACTACAGGCCTACTTAATTTAGATTTATAACATAGCATTTTTATTTATTTAAGAGGTTTGATAGAGGGATCTGTAACTGCTAAGGTCTTATCGTCCCAAAAGCCAAGAGAAAAGGAACACAGGACAGGTGAAAGCCAGCCATGTCGAGAACAAACCTTATCAAGCGTGCCGGGAGGCGCGCGAACGTCAAGAGTTCGAAGCGCCGCCCGGCTTATATTAACACGAAACAGAATTTCATCGTTTTTCGGCATTTTCAGCTCAACTTTTCTCCCACTTCCCTTTAACTTTAAGCAAATTTTATCTGTTTAAGATAAAATCCGCCCCGGGCGGTAACCATATCCACGACCTAACGCTTACAAGGCAGACGCGCTACCAACCAAGCTAACTAGTCTCGCAGCAAAGGAATAATATTTTGGTACATATTTAAACTGAGTTAAATAATTTTAAACGGGAATGTCTTGATGAATTATTTAATCTTTACAATCTTTTGCTAAGCTTAAATAAGATTTATAGAATGAAATTGAAACTAGATAAATATTATAAATGAACTCCCCATCCGTGGCACAAGCTCTGCTTATACGGGTGGGTATACCATTTATATGAAAAATGTATGTTCTGAGTTTTTTGTCGATGAAATATAAATGGAAACTCATTATATTAAAAAAAAAAAAAAAAATAGAATTATTACAATATGTATTAGAAGGAATTCGATATATTATATTTTTAAAAGAGGGATTAAAAAATAAAAGGGAGATGTACTCAAATATTCCATGGTTCGGTTGGGATTCAAAAATGAATGGGACAGCTTATTTCTTCAAAATCGTAACTCAAGTACCTGACTCTTCTGAATGTAATGCCTCATGCCAGGAGATGGGCAACATTTCCACCCTCCCCAGGGTACCCAGGTCTGCTGCACTCTTGAAATGAGAGGCGGTCAGGGTTAATGAAATGCTACGGAAGTCATCCACCACCTCCACCACTGGGCGGAACTTGAGATCACAGAACGAACCTGGGGACATGCAATAAAGGGTTAATAATTGACTGGGGACATTTATAGATTGCACAAGGTTAATAATTGATTGATCCAGAGATTAAAATATGGCTTAAGTGATATCCATAGAAAACAATGCTCCTTCTCTGAATAAAACGATTGATACAGCACTGCTGAGATAAAAAAAGAAGGTAAAAATAGTGATATACATGAAAAAAAAAAAAAAAAAAAAAAAAAAAAAAAAAAAACTGCGTCCACGCTTTCTGCCAGGAGCTGCTCTTCTAGGGCCTGTGGGGGAAATAAAGTTTTCATTAATTTTGCGAAGACACTAAAAAAAAAGAGGTTTGGAAGAACTGTAACTGCTAATCGTCCCGAAACACAAGATAGGAGAAAGCCAGCCGTTCCGAGAACGAACCTTATCCGTTTAAGATAAATCTGCCCCAGTTGGAAATCGAAGCCACTACCTAACGCTTACAAGGCAGATGCGGTACAAAGACATCTTTTTTCTAGTTACTGGGCAACAGGACGTTAAACGCATGAGTTCCCGACAGTCGGTTAACTCAAGTGCAACATTGTGCGTGGTTGGTGATACTTATGGACCGATGATACTTCTTATGGTTTGAATGTTCCGCGATAACTCCCGAATGGTTAGTCCGATTTTTGATGGAATTTGACAGAAATTTCTATTACATTGAAGATCACCTATAGACAAGTTTAAACCAATCTTTGTGTTTGTGCCTAAAACATCACTCTCACGCGGTCTCTAACGTTGAACCTTTAATGCATGTCTCAAATATACGTATACTTCCTCTGTCGACATGCTTTTGCTCGTTGCTACGTCCATGATAAAGTAGGTTTAATTCATGTAATGACCGTTGCAATGAACTCTCAAGAACATGTAAGATGCTATGCTAAATTCCCTGACTTTACTTGGACTCGAACCACCAAGCTCCGGATGAATTACCTGAGTAACATCTTGTGATACAGAGGCAGCATGATCATCAGTCTTATTCAACATGGCTAGATAGGATACTTGGTTCATTAATATTGTGAAGACACCTTTTTCTTCGAATTTTCCCGTGTACAGACGGGGTCGGCACTTTTCGTCAGCCTCTCAATCTAGGGTGATTTCTTTGGGCTGACATTTGGTTTTGTCTACAAATTTTACGAGTGGATGCCCTTCGCACTCAACCTTTGCTATTTCTTCTGCAAGGGAAATTCAGGCTGGTAAACTACCTTAAGTCCTCCAGCCAGACTAAGCTGGTCTACTCCCTGTTTAACGTCCCCCAGCCAGACTAACCTTTTTCCTAGTAAAAAATTGTAAAAAGTCCCGGACAAAAGGACACGAAATGGTTAACTTAAGTGTAATTCTCGAATGGCTAGTCCGATTTTCATGGAACTTCACACAATTTTTTAATACATTAAGAAGATTACCTATAGAGAAATTTAAACCAATCTTTGTGCCCAAAACAACATCACTTTCAACTTTCAAGTGATCTCTAATGTTAAACTATAAATGCATGTCTCAAATATAAGCATAGGTACTTCTTCTATCGACATGCTAAGCTAAATTTCCATCACTTGGCTTGGACTCGAACCACGAACCTTTGTATGAATTACCTGAGTAACATCTTGTGATACAGAGGCAGCATGATCATCAGTCTTATTCAACATGGCTAGATAGGAGACTTTGTTCCAATGTGGGCCGCTTCAGACCGCGCAACCGGTAACTGCTTCCATCTAGGAACATAGACATAGAATATGATATTATAGTATTATCAATGATAATAATAATAAATGTACGCCACAGATGCGAAAATCTTACTTTGAACCAATCAGAAGGCGCCTTTGTGACGTGTTCTTCACTCGTACAGTGTCACCAGCAGATGGAGAGCATCATATTTCCCTGATTTTTCGAAGGGTGGTGGAGATGATCAATAAGTCACGGACGTTAAGGTAGACTATCGGGGGAATTTAAAGTGTGTTCCCTTCCGACCTTAGATTTTGCAATCGGGGAAATTACAAACGATTCAACAGGTAAACTAATAAAAATGAAATAAATAAGAGACCCTTACCAGTAGTACTAGACGAGGCAGGGCTGAAGAGTGGAGGCGATAGTGTCGTATTGGAGGGGGGTGCGTACAGTGGTGTTTCAGACGAGGATACCGAAGGCAACACCAGAGGGGCCGGAGGTGCAACACTGGAGGGCACGAAGAAACTCGAACTTCCAGAGGTGGACGGATAACTCGTATCTTAATTCGGTAACCAAAGGGTTAATTCTTAGAAGTTACAAAAGTACCTTGGGAGCAGATTTATGCATGTTGTGTATTATTCTAAAATAGAGATTAAAAAACAAACAAGCAAGCAATTTGTTTGCACAGTTTGTATTTCTTTAATTGACAAAAAAAGTGAGATCCCCTCAAAAAACACTTTCTGTTGAAAAAATAAACGCCAAGAGGGCTATCCTAACTCAACAGTCTAAATTAATGTTTTTTGAAAGCTACCTAACGATTACTTTGACGCTATACATGATCACCTCCTCGCCAATGTCGAGCGGTATGGTCTTGTGCCATTGACCTGTGGTGTTATCTTATTATTTTGCATGCTACCTAACCCTTACCTTGACGCTATACATGATCACCTCCTCGCCATTGTCCAGCGGTATGGTCTTGTGCCATTGAGGTACATATGTACTTTGTTTTAAAATAAGATTATGTTAATCTTGCATCCGTTTTTGATAACCATACCAAAAATCTTGGGTATCTTATCTTTTTATTTTGCATGCTACCTAACCCTTACCTTGACGCTATACATGATCACCTCCTCGCCATTGTCCAGCGGTATGGTCTTGTGCCATTGAAAAAGTGAGAATTGTCAAAATAACAATAAATTTATTCGTCTCTTTAATTCTTAGAAGTTACAAAAGTACCTTGGGAGCACATTTATGCATGTTGTGTATTATTCTAAAATAGAGATTAAAAAACAAACAAACAAGCAAGCAATTTGTTTGCAAAGTTTGTATTTCTTTAATTGACAAAAAAAAGTGAGATCCCCTCAAAAAACACTTTCTGTTGAAAAAATAAACGCCAAGAGGGCTATCCTCACTCAAGAGTCTAAATTAATGTTTTTTGAAAGCTACCTAACGATTACCTTGACGCTATACATGATCACCTCCTCGCCATTGTCGAGCGGTATGGTCTTGTGCCATTAACCCGTGGTGTTATCTCATTATTTTGCATGCCACCTAACCCTTACCTTGACGCTATACATGATCACCTCCTCGCCATTGTCCAGCGGTATGGTCTTGTGCCATTGACCCGTGGTGAAGGCCGCTTTGAATTCTCCCTCCAATAGGTCTGCTACGCGCTCTTCATAAGGGATATAGCGCGCCTCTAGCGACGCTTTATAGAACCAGGAGCAGCGCCGCACTTCGCTCGGAGTTTCGGTCCAGTAGACAGCGCGACGCTCTCGCTCCGTGATGTGCACGTCGTAGCGACCTGTGGGAAGACGGACATGAGATAGGTGTGTGTGTGTGTTTTCTTTTTTCTTCTTTTTTTTCACTCACCAAACAATACAACCACACTAAGAAAATAAGAATAACCACTCATGACATCATTAATACAAATGTTTTGATACCAAATAAAGAAAGTATTCATCTAAAAAAAAAAAAATGGTGCTGATGGTAGGCATCGAACCCAGGACCTACTTACCTCCATCAGTGGGCACTACTTGGTTCAGGCTCGGATCCAGAAAGGCTTCCTCTATCTTATTTCATGTCAGTTGTATCAAAATACGAATTTCAATTTGCCGCGCCTTAAAAAACTCAAAGATCGATTTATTATTTATTTACGTTTTTGAATGATGACATCCCCAAGTTTCCACGATTAATCTGTAAATCATTTCTTAAAACTTTTAAGAGCTTTCAGCATTAAATAAAATTTCAACATTTTCGTCCTGATTTCCTTTTGGTTTACCTAACAGTTTCAAACAGGTGGGAGGGAAATGTAATTCCTTGTTCAGGTTTTCTGCCTAATTCATTAGATCCTTAATTTCTATTTTTACAATTCTGTACTCATCTAATAACTAAAATATAACTATTTGGTATTTATTTCAAGCTTAATTTTATTTGCTCATTGACCAATCACAATGTTCGTTCTATTCCTCATCAGCTTACCGCTCCTTGCCGTCTCCATTCAAACGCCCAAAGCAACAACTGAACTCCGAACTCTATTCCTCATCAGCTTACCGCTCCTTGCCGTCTCCATTCAAACGCCCAAAGCAACAACTGAACTCCGAACTCTTCACCAAGAAATTTTGGATCCAATCGGAAGAAATTTTCCCACCAATAACGCCAGAATTCCCAATGAAGTTACCTATGACGTCAGAACAGCAGAGGAGAATGGACCACTCAAATCACTAGAAGTCAACTCCGAACTCTTCACCGAGAAATTTTGGACCCAATCAGAAGAAATGTTCCCACCAATAACGCCAGAATTCCCAATGAAGTTACCTATGACGTCAGAACAGCAGAGGAGAATGGACCACTCAAATCACTAGAAGTCACAGAGGGAAATTTCCCTCCTTATGAAAGTCAAATTTTCCCCAACTATGACGTAAGAACAGCACAAGCAAACGGATTACTCGGATCACCAATAGCTACAGAGGGAAATTTCCCTCCCTTTGACACCCAAATTTTCCCTAACAATCAATTCAGAAATCCCTCTCAGGGCCGGTCAAGTCGAATACTGACCAGGCACGGTTCCTGGGGAGACACGTTCGTTCAAATTCTGACCGAATCACCAGGGGAGGACCCAGTCGGGGTTGTAATGGGGGGCGGGGCTACATGTACGCGGGTTTGGAGACGCACTCTGGTGGAAATAATGGGAACACTGGGCCCCCGAGCGCCTAAGTTGTAATGGGGGGCGGGGCTACATGTACGCGGGTTTGGAGACGCACTCTGGTGGAAATAATGGGAACACTGGGCCCCCGAGCGCCTAAAAATTTTTTAAAATTGAACACCGGATGTACACCTTCCTCCTCACTTGGAGTTAGGATGTTTCCCTTGAAGTCTGCCCACTTCTTATTATAGCTGTATTGAGGTATGATTTGTTATAGGGTGTTGCAGTTGCTGATGTTAGGGTGTCCATTTTACTGTTGTTTATAGAAGTATTGACTAATTGAGTTATGTTCGATACACCCTAAGTATAACTTGGCAAGTAGCAAACTAGAGCTTACGAAACGCCTGCCTTGTGCTTTGCAAGGTTGCGATTCCAGCCCGGGTGAACTTTAATCTAAAATCCATTGGGGGCATGTTACGGGTTCCATGCAAGAGGAAGATGGGTCCTATGTATGTAACTCCCCATCCGTGGCACAAGCTCTGCTTATACGGATGGGTATACCATTTATAAAAAAAATTATGTTCTGAGTTTTTTATCGATCAAAAATAAATGGAAACTTGTTAATAATAATAATAATTCAAACCCAGCACATCTTGGTTATGCTGAGCCTCATTTATTTACCTGGTTACTGGGAGATTCATACTGTGCTGGGGTATACTGAGGATGAGACGGAGTTTCCACAGTCATGTAGTCTGTTAGTTCTGTGCTCGGTGTTACAGGGGGTGCCATGGGGGTTGTGACTGGGGTAGTATTCAGACCGGGCACAGGGGCGTACGTGGGCCGCTTCAGACCGCGCAACCGGTAACTGCTTCCATCTAGGAACATATGTAGACATAGAATATGATATTATAGTATTATCAATGATAAAATTAATAAATGTACGCCACAGATGCGAAAATCTTACTTTGAACCAATCAGAAGGCGCCTTTGTGACGTGTTCTTCACTCGTACAGTGTCACCAGCAGATGGAGAGCATCAGACCCCCCTGATTTTTCGAAGGGTGGTGGAGATGATCAATAAGTCACGGACGTTAAGGTAGACTATCGGGAGAATTTAAAGTGTGTTCCCTTCCGACCTTAGATTTTGCAATCGGGGAAATTACAAACGATTCAACAGGTAAACTAAAAAAATGAAATAAATAAGAGACCCTTACCAGTAGTACTAGACGAGGCAGGGCTGGAGAGTGGAGGCGATAGTGTCGTAATGGAGGGGGGTGCGTACAGTGGTGTCTCAGACGAGGATACCGAAGGCAACACCAGAGGGGCCGGAGGTGCAACACTGGAGGGCACGAAGAAACTCGAACTTCCAGAGGTGGACGTTAAGGGGACAGAGCTAAACGCGTTACTTGATGTCAAAGGGGATGTTAACGGGACAGAGTTGAAGGCATCAAACGTTACAGAACTTGAAGACGTCAATTGTGTTGGGGGTGTTAGCGGGATAGAGCTAAAGACGTCACTAGATGTGGGTTGAGAGGACGGAGAAAAGGTTGATGCTGGGGGAAGATTAGAGGGTAAATTGCCTGGAAGCGCTGAAGTTTTTGGTGGTGGAGGAGGAATAGAAGCGATGGATGCTGAGGGAAGGTTGGGCGTTGATAGATTAGGAAGGTTGACGGGGGACGGGCTGGCTGACGGGTTGAAAGGTGTGAAAGTCTTCGGCGGAGGAGGCGGAATGAAGGTTGAGCCCTGTGAAAGTTGTGTTGGAGGGGGAGGGATGAAGGTTGAGGTCTGTGAATGTTGTGTTGGAGGGGGAGGGATGAAGGATGAGCTCTGTTGTGTTGGGGGAGCGGATAGCGCTGATGGTAGTATGCCTCTCATCAGATGAGCGAGAAGAGACACAATACTTCCCATTTAGGTGCTGGGTCAACACGAAAACACCAGAAAGTAACCCGTTGAAATATTCTCCTGTCGGAATTTAACGTCTTCTGAAGTTCGTTTCCCCTCTTTTTCCTATGGTTTAGTACAGACCCTATCACGCCAAAACAGGGGAAACGAGCTTCAGAAGAGGGGAAATTAGAAAAGGAAAATCCGGCAAACCTATTAGTTTAGTGACCTGTAAAGCAGAGTCCACACTATATGGTTCAGCGATGTCGATAAACATCGACAATGAGGATGCTGCCTGAGACTCTTTTTACTTTACAGAGCCAATCTAGCCTATGGGGGTATGAATTTTCCGAAATTTAATTAGCAACGTTCTTTTGTGTTAAATTTGCCTGTTTCATCAAAATTGGACAAACCGTGCGTGGGTTATGAAACAAAAAATAGATATACAGACAACCAAAAAGGAAAAATCATCAAAGAAAGGACAGACCATTGTTTTCACTTTCACTTTATTTCTACACATGATTCCAGTTGAACATCTTCTACTGTCAAGCAAAGCAAGACACCAAAGCCTCAAGGCCAAAGAACCCATGGGCAATGTTAGCGGAGAAAACCAAAGGAAAATTTGTCCATACGGATGCGAGCTCGGAAGCAGCGCTGATGATGATCCTAGAGAGGTTGAGTGACTGGCAGAAGTGTTGCTGTGAGGGTCAGATGTGGCCCCTGTGAGCGTATTCGTTAGGTTGGTAAACGCTGTGGTGACTCCAGGGAAATAGGAGGCAAGTCGAGACGAGTAGGACTTCGTGTCCTGTGGGAGAGTTGTGCTCGCGTTGGCAGAGCTTTGTGTTTGGGAAGCACTGACGGGTTGGGACACTGGGGAGTCGGTGTCGGGTTTAGGGTCGCTTTTCGATTCGGTTTTGTCTGAAACAGAAAGATGAGGGACTGTGTTGTTTTTTGGGTGTTTCGAGAGTTAATGCGGGCAGACTAGGATAGACATGAACAATTTCGCTAACAACATCGATGGTTGGACATTTGTTGGCGTTACGTTATTGAAAACAATATTTGGGATCTTAATCATTAATAGTAATATCATCCGTATTGAACAGGTAGAAGCGAAGTTATGGACATTTTTCGAAGTGTAACTACTGATAAGGAGTCCATACTAAAATCTCTGATAACAAAGTACCTATCTGTGATAAGACGATAGTTAAATCAACGGAGAGATGTTACATTATTTTAACTTTGAAGCTTTGGTTTGGTGAGTTCGGGATAAGAATCCTTTATCTGGTGATAGGACAAGATTTGAGTTAAATCAACGGAAGATGTTACATTATACTTATTTAAGTTTGAAGCTTTGTTTTGGTAATCTCGAAATAATAATCCTTATCAAAATATCAATGTCAAGTAATTTTGTGGGTGAGTGTAGAAGATCAATAACGTTTAGAGAATGATGGAATGATTAAGATTATTAATTATCAATTAAAGCAGATAAGCCACTACTGAGGTTTTAGGACAAACACTTATGCTAATTTTGAGAATTATACAATAACATTGATATTTTGATAAGGATTATTATTTCGAGATTACCAAAACAAAGCTTCAAACTTAAATAAGTATAGTTAGCATAAGTGTTTGTCCTAAAACCTCAGTAGCGGCTTATCTGCTTTAGATAATTAATAATCTTAATCATTCTATCATTCTCTAAACGTTATTGATCTTCTACACTCACCCACAAAATTACTTGGACACTTCGAAAAATGTCCATAACTTCGCTTCTACCTGTTCAATACGGATGACATTACTATTAATGATTAAGATCCCAAATATTGTTTTCAATAACGTAACGCCAACAAATGTCCAACCCTCGATGTTGTTAGCGAAATTGAGGATTATTATTTCGAGATTACCAAAACAAAGCTTCAAACTTAAATAAGTATAATGTAACATCTTCCGTTGATTTAACTCAATCCGCCCCCTCCAACACAACTTTCACAGGGCTCAACCTTCATTCCGCCCCCTCCGCCGAAGACTTTCACACCTTTCAACCCGTCAGCCAGCCCGTCCCCCGTCAACCTTCCTAATCTATCAACGCCCAACCTTCCCTGCCGAGTGGCTATCACATAAGGTTTGAACGCCGGAGGTCCCGGGTTCAATTCCCGGCGGAGTCAAAGTTTTTCGGCTCTGTGCTTGGATTTCGGGGTGCACTCAGCGACTCAGCCTCGTGAGGACAATTGGGTAGCTACTTTAATCGAGTAGCGACCAGTGGCGGCATTACCACTTTAAAAAGATTATTGAAATGTGGAAATTGATTGCAAAGGAGGAAGGAGGCACTTAGTAATGCTATGATATCCACAAAAGTTGTGAAAAAGCTCTGCTTTAACACAAATAATTTGAGATTTGATTCTTTTGATTGATTTTCATTTGCTTCACTGTGTGACCTTGGAATTGGACCAGATCAATTCTATTATTAGTTTGCTTTTTCGACACCAGATTTCACTAGTGAGCCGACAAGGACTGAGTGGTACTATGAGGATACCAATACCACTGGATCCGTCCATCCTTCAACTTCATTTCCGTGTGTCAGGGACCGTCCAGAAAGCCATTCTACACACTGGCGAAGGTTAGTAGAGATTTTCTTCATATGTACATTTGTGAAGGTCAGTCAGTAGCTAAATGTTTTGTCTCTAGCAAATGCCAGTAAATATCGATAATAGATACTTTCCCCCGAACAAAGTGAATTTCCCATCATCCATGACTATATTGAGGACTTGTAGACTTGTACCTAAGAGTTGTAAGTATCCATTGCAAAACATAACCAAGTAAAAGAGTATTGAGTACTGTCAGGTACGTCAATTTTCAATGCAATTTCAGATGACCCAAAAGGCAGCAAATTCCTGAAAACGTCTTACCTCCTCAATTGAACGAGGAGTAAAAACAAAAACACCAACAAAGTTACCACAAAAGACAAGAAAATAATGACTGTATGCGAAAAACACGCGAATTTTTCAAAGAACACCACTTTCTCTTCTAGAAACCGCCGCCAACAACAATAAGAAGAACAACAACATTGACTTATTCGCGCTTCAATCACACCCCGCTCACCCACTGTCCCTCCACAGTGGAAATTTGGATCCCGCTCAAATGCCACAGCAAGGTCAAGATCCCGCTCAAACATATCAAGGTCAAAGGGCGGAATTGGACGTCTCTATCCCGGTGGACAGGCATATTGTGACGTCACACACCATGTGGTTGGAAACACGTGGTGTTCACTATGGTGTGACGGTGGGGGGCGTAAGGGAGAGGGAGGGCCGTTTCCATGACAATCAAATTCGCGTCGGATCTGAAGGTGAGTACGACTTTAACGCAGGGTCCTAACCAGTAGAGACTAGACGATCAGAGCTAATTTTCTGCAAGATATCCATCGTGTGACTTCTAGCTGACGAAAAAGACACCAAATCTTTAAGCTCAGTTGGATCTTCGAGCTCAGTTAGGAATCAGCTTAATTCCGTACACAAAGAGCCATTCTACACACTAGCGAAGGTTAGTAGAGATTTTCTTCATAGGTATGTACAATGTACATTTGTGACGGTCAGTCAGTAGCTAAATGTTTTGTCTTCAGCAAATGCCAGTAAATATCGATAATAGACACTTTCCCCCTTAGAACAAAGTGAATTTCCCATCATCCATGACTAATTGACTATTGAGGACTTGTACCTAGGAGTTGTAAGTATCCATTGCAAAACATAACCAAGTAAAAGAGTATTGAGGACTGTCAGGTACGTCAATTTTGAATGCAATTTCAGATGACCCAAAAGGCAGCAAATTCCTGAAAACGTCTTACCTCTTCAATTGAACGAGGAGTAAAAACAAAAACACCAACAAAGTTACCACAAAAGACGAGAAAATAATGAATGTATGCGAAAAACACGCGAATTTTTCAAAGAACACCACTTTCTCTTCTAGAAACTGCCGCCAACAACAACAATAAGAAGAAGAACAACAACATTGACTTATTCGCGCTTCAATCAGACCCCGCTCACCCACTGTCCCTCCACAGTGGAAATTTGGATCCCGCTCAAATCCCACAGCAAGGTCAAGATCCCGCTCAAACATATCAAGGTCAAAGGGCGGAATTGGACGTCTCTATCCCGGTGGACAGGCATATTGTGATCGGGAGTAAGTTCATCAGCCTCTATCACTATTCTCATCAATTCTAACGTTATTCACTTGTGTTCTCGCTTCTCGAGGCCATCGTTACCCCAGGGATACTAGGGGAAGCCAACAACAACAAAGTACTATGGTGATTGGTGATTCACACAGCTAAATGATTAGGATTTTCCTATACGGAGAGTGCTTTTTTTCCTTTCCTTTTTTACAGGAGATCTATCTCTGAAGAAGTTCTGTACGGAATTTACAACCTCATCTCATGATCTAAATGTGATTCCAAGAACCAGTATGACTTCACCAATAGATAGGTTTAGATAACAATTACCCTGAATAGGTAAATAGATAGGTAGGTAGGTCCACATATGTACTTTGTTTTAAAATAAGATTATGTTAATCTTGCATCCGTTTTTGATAACCATACCAAAAATCTTGGGTATCATTAGGGCCAACCACTAGAGACTAGACGATCAGAGCTAATTCTCTGCAAGATATCCATTGTGTAACTTCTAGCTGACGAAAAAGACACCAAATCTTTAAGCTCAGTTGGATCTTCGAGCTCAGTTAGGAATCAGCTTAATTCCGTACACAAAAAAGCCCACTCCGAGGCTTAGGTGAAGGGGCAAACAGACCTAAATGTTGCATTAAGCTTAAACGAATCTACAACTTTTTAGGAACCACACACATGTACTGACACACCTTTCATACTTCATACGACCTTGTTACAATAATAAAAAACAAAAACAAAACAAAAAAATTAAATGAAACACGAACGTTATCTTATTTACAAAAAACATTCGAACTTTCAAGTTCGGCAAAAGATAAAGCTTGAGCGCGGGATTACTTCGCTCTTACGTCAAACTTTTCTCAACAATGACGTTGGGCTTTGAAAAACATTCGCAAATCGGTAGGAAAATAATAATCATTTTTGCATTTTGTTTGTTCGCTTCGCGATAACTTTCGAGCGATTTGTCCAGTTTTGATGAAAATCAGCTCACATGTTCAACACATGAAGGGAATTTCGCTCATTAGTCAGGGTTAGGGTGCTGGTCTCGCTGGAGGACGTAAAACTGAGACAAAACCAGCCCTGTCAAGCCACAGACAATAACACTGGCTCTTTTGAGGGTACCTGAGTAAAAAACAAAAACAAAAGAAACAAATTTAAATGAAACACGAACGTTATCTTATTTACAAAAAATATTCGAACTTTCAAGTTCGGCAAAAGATAAAGCTTGAGCGCGGGATTACTTCGCTCTTACGTCAAACTTTTCTCAACAATGACGTTGGGGTTTGAAAAACATTCGCAAATCGGTAGGAAAATAATGATTATTTTTGCATTTTGTCTGTTCGCTCCGCGTATTGTGTATTTTATTGAACGAAGAAGAACTCATATGTAAAGTGAAGAATAAATGTAAGATCGAAGATGTATTATTGGAAAAATTAATCATTAGGGCTTTTTTGACGTTTCAGTTCAACTTAAATCATAAACGGTGACACAACATTCAATGTTATTGGGGTGAAAATTGTTTTTTTGTTCAGGTCGAAAATAAGCCCGTGTTTTCGTGAATTTATTTCATGTCAATTGTATCAAAATAAGATTTTCAATTCGCCGCGCCTTAAAAAACTCTAAAGATCGATTTATTATTTGTTTACGTTTTTGAATGATGACATCCCCAAGTTTCCACGGTTAATCTGTAAATCATTTCTTAAAACTTTTAAGAGCTTTCAGCATTAAATAAAATTTCAACTTTTTCGTCCTGATTTCCTTTAGGTTAACCTAACAGTTTCAAACAGGTGGGAGGGAAATGTAATTCCTTGTTCAGGTTTTCTGCCTAATTCATTAGATCCTTAATTTTTATTTTTGCGATAACTTTCGAACGATTTGTCCAGTTTTGATGAAAATCAGCTCACATGTTCAACACATGAATGGAATTTTGCTCATTAGTCAGGGTTCCGTAGGGGAGGTTTTACTAGATGAGACTCAAAAGTTTTTTGGCCCTCTCTAGGTCATAGGAGGCCCTGTACAGGGTAACAGGGCCCTTTTTCCGAGTTATTTCTACATTCAACTGCAAGTAACAAGTGTATTAGATGCGAAGCAAAACAGGTCGCACTGCTGTACACCTAGACCTACAAAAGTCCCCGAGATCAAATAACGAAACAACAAGTGAACCCAATACATAACTGATGAATTTCACCGACTGATCAAAGGAAAACCTAGAGGCTTACAGGGTCAAACTAATCAAAGGAAAATCCATTACAGGGTCAATAGAAATCATAACTCATAGCAACCTACGTAACTACGTGCGTAGCATACAAGTCTTGCGGAAATTTCAGGTTCAATTAGAGACAAACTTAGGAGCTGCGTTTCTAAAAGCAACTAGTTTGAAGTACAATAATTCACACTTCTCAAATTTTAAAGTCACAAAGATCCGGCGTGAACGACATGTTGTAACACATAGTTAAAGCGCCTAAAAGGAAAAAAAAAAAAGTCACAAAGAACTTTTAAAGTGGTTATAGGTACAATGTTTTTAAAGGGGTTTATTCTGTGATATTACATCAAAGCTTTTGCGAAATGCAAAATGTAGAGTTAAATGCGAAGTTTTCTATAGAACGTACACAATGCCGGTTACTTACATCTATGCAGGAATACTTACCTACCTATATTTACCTACCTTGAACTAAAATTATGCACTGAGTTATTTTACTTGATTATGAAATATGCGTTATCCTTGTGTTTACATAATTATGAATTTATGAAACATTAGCTGTTACCTATGATCAGTTAATGGCGTCCATATACATATTACGTACGGGTTAAACTTACGAGATAAACAATTCGCTTCCCAGTTTTGAAAGAGAAGAAGGCAACAACTTGGGATCAAGGGTTAAGGGATCGGGGCATCTTATCAGCTATGATTGAATAGATGAAAGACTAACCTATTGAGCTTGGTAGGTAGAACGTCTACTTCTTAAGTGCCAGGTCGCGGGTTTGATTCCTGCCCGAGGGATTTCATCCTGAACAGACAAGGTTCGTTCTCGGAACGGCTGGCTTTCTCCTATCCGACCTATCCTGTCCTTCTTCTCTATTCGCAGTTACAGTTCCCTCCATAAAACCTCTTAAAAAAGGGGTGGGGATGAAAAACTTGAGTAAAATTAGAGGGAACATTTTTGTAAGGTTCAGTAGAGGAAATGTAGTAACAACGGTTACTACGGTTTGGGGGCACGGTTGGTCCAGTGGTAACGCGCTTGCTTGCCATGCAGAAGGTCCCGGGTTCGAATCCCACCATCGACAAAAAATTTCCTCTATCCTCAGTGAGTCAGGCATGCTAAGGGGCGTCCAAACCCCTTTGTTTTCCGTCATCTTCTTGTAGAACCAATGATGATAGACCTCACGGTATACCTCGGCTGATTCCGCGCCTGGTGGCTGAGATGTCAGGGTCGGAGAGAACACCTGGGATAATAGAATATACCTCGTTTGTTAGCCCGTCCTTCCTTTATTATTATTGTTGTTATTATTGCTTTTTGTTTTTATTTTATTGTATTTTTTATTTTATTTTATTGTATTTTTCCTTTTACCAACCTCAGTGGTGCAGTTGTTAACGCGTTGGACTTTGGATCTGGAGGTTGGTGGTTCAAGTCCAAGTCATGTCATGAAATTTATCTAGGTGAAATAATCAGGGAACGATGTTTGTGACAAGCATTTAAATATGCTTAACACAATTAGAATTCCTTTTATTTTTTTTTTTTTATTTTGTATTTTTCCTTTTTTTTATCAATTATGTAAACTGATCTCCTGTATTTTATTGTAAATGTAGATCTTTCAATTAAATTAAATTAAATTAAAATTATGCTCGAATGAGGCTGAAAAGTCCCTTAAACCAGCAGTCTAAACAAGGTCTCGTGTTACTATTTAACCCAAGTTATGTTTAGCAATGGATACTTACAAGTCTTATTTTCCCGACTCGGAGTTTCGTCTACTTTGTAGGCGATTCCCTTGAAAATGTCAAAAAAAAGGTCCAACTGCAAAATAATAATTAAAAAAATTGTACCTCGAAATCACTTTTGTAGCACTTCAAGGCACATCCTTTTACATCCATACCAATCCGAAAACGAGCGCCTAGCATCTTACTGTCCACGATCAACCAGAATGGTGAGTTGCCCAGCCTAGCTATATATAAAAAAAAGTTTACGTAGGTTACTTTTGAATATTTACATGGAACTTACTTTGGAAGTTACAAAAAAATGTTACTTTTAAAGCCTTAACCTGAGTCCACACGTAGTCAGCGGTCGTCAATCGACGAGGTGAATCTATACTGTCGAGGCAGTGTGGACGGTTTAGTCGACAACTCGACATCGATCGACGGACGTCGACTATGTGTTGATGCAGCTTTACATGGAAGCAAATGCCGAATATGTTTGCTGCCGATCGTCAAGCAGACACAAAAGAAGCAATGCAGAAATAACTAAGTATTTACAAAGACAAAGCGTCACCAAAATGTACTGACTCAATGAGACCTTTGAGCGTTCAACGTATGTGCTCCTCTTTAACGTCAAAAGTAGATAACTTTTATTACTTTCTATTACTAAAACAAATATTTTTATTTATGTCATTCGGGTGCTTCAAAGGTAAAGCGATAGCGTCAATTCTTTGCTTCAATGACGTCATGAGAACTTTCATCCCAATCAAAAAGTCATAGTCTAATCGCAACTTCCTTACTTTTGTGACGTCATTAAGAAAGTTACTCATGAGTGTCTCTTGGAGTCTTCTATGTGTATTATTTTAGGTACAGAGAACATAGTCTGTAGTTTAAATTACCACCACTTACCACTTGGTTACATTTGTGACGTCATGACTTCATAGAAAAGTTACGTTACTTTTGACGTCAACTTTCTCCTACATTTCCTTTCTTATAGCTCCAAACTTTCATTGTACAACATTTCAGGCACAGAGAACATAGTCTACTGTCAAAGTTACCACCACTTCCTAGCTTCTGTGACGTCACCTACTCCAGCATCGAATACATCTGGCAACACCCTGTCACCAATGGCAACCCTGGTTGAGATGTTGCCACACAACAGTTCACTGGCGGTGTTCACAGATCAAGCGGACATTAACGATGGAAAACTACGGGATAAACTTGTGACTATGGCTTTGCAAAAGTCATGCAAGGTAAAGTTGTATTTTTCCTTTCGGAATTTTACGTCTTCTGAGACTCCTTTCCCCTCTTTTTCCTATGATTTAGTACAGACCCTATCACGCCAAAACAGGGGAAGCGAGCTTCAGAAGAGGGGAAATTAGAAAAGGGAAATACGGCAAACCTATTAGTTTAGTGACCTGTAAAGCAGAGTCCACACTATATGGTTCAGCGATGTCGATAAACATCGACAATAGTGTGGACGCTGCCTGAGACTTTTTACTTTACACAGCCGATCTAGCCCATGGGGGTATTTGTAAATTTCCCGAAATTTAATGAGCAACTTTCACTTGTGTTAAATTTGACATGTTTCATCAAAATTAGACAAAACGTTCTTGGGTTATGATATTATGAAACGAAAAACCAAACAAACAAACAAACTCAAAGGAAAAACTCAAAGAAAGGACAAACCAATTGCTCGTATTTTCATTTCCACTTTATTTTTACACATGATTCCAGTTGAACATCTTCTACTGTCAAGCAAAGCAAGACGCCAAAGCCTCAAGGCCAAAGAACCCATGGGCAATGTTAGCGGAGAAAACCAAAGGAAAATTTGTCCATACGGATGCGAGCTCGGAAGCAAATGTTGAAGAGGTAAATGAAGCACTAACACTCGTATTTATGAACAATAATGATCGTTCTTAGATCAGTCTCAAGTCAAAATTGACCAATCAAATGCCTTGAGACTATGCTTAGCAAAAGAAAATAATCAGAGCTAAGTAGATACCTATATACGTATACCTGTACATATATTTATTTCGTAACAACTTATCAATCAATTTTGAGGCACCTAATGAAACTGACGTTTGAATTATCTATCTCCTCTATTTTCGGGCATATTAGGTATCATATTGTGTACGAGTAAGTGAGCATTTCAGGGCCTCATTTTGGGAGGAGGGGGTCCTCCTATTATCCCTTGTGTGTACACTTTTTAGGGGGAGAGGGGGCTTTTTCCCTCCTAAAAGTATTGACCTACAATTTGGAGTAACTATTGACCTACAATTTGGAGCATTCATTCCAGTGGCGTAGCGTCCATGTAGGGCGTGTATGGCGGCCATACACTCAAAAATTCCACTCAAATACCCTTATATATTGACTTTAAATAATTATTATTGTATTCTTATTATATAGATATTGTAATAGAAATTAGTGTTCGCCCTACACTTGGAGTTAGACCACGCTACGCCACTGCCTAGACCTAGATCAAAAGTCCCCGAGATCAAATAACGAAACAACAAGTGAACCCAATACATATAACTGATGAATTTCACCGACTGATCAAAGGAAAACCTCGAGGCTTACAGGGTCAAACTAATCAAAGGAAAATCCATTACAGGGTCAATAGAAATCATAACTCATAGCAACCTACGTAACTACGTGCGTAGCAATGCGTACCATACAAGTCTTGCGGAAATTTCAGGTTCAATTAGAGACAAACTTAGGAGCTGCGTTTCTAAAAGCAACTAGTGTGAAGTACAATAATTCACAATTCTCAAATTTTTGACGCCACAACAACTAGTAGGTATAAAGGTTATGCAATGTTTTTAAAGGCTTTTCTTCTGTAACATTACGTCACAACTTTGGCGAAGTGCAAAATGAAATGCGAAATTTTCTATGAAACGTAGACAATGCCGGTACATAGGTATATACCTAAATAGGTATCAACTTACTTACATCTATGCAGGAATACTTATCTGCCTATATTTACCTACCTTGAACTAAAATTATGCACTGAGTGATTTTACTTGATTATGAAATATGCGTTATCCTTGTGTTTACATAATTATGAAACATTAGCTGTTAACTATGATCAGTAAATGGCGTTCATACATATTACGTACGGGTTAAACTTACGAGATAAACAATTCGCTTCCCGGTTTTGAAAGAGAAGAAGGCAACAACTTGGGATCAAGGGTTAAGGGATAGGGCATCTTATCAGCTATGATTGAATAGATGAAAGACTAGCCAGCTTATTGGGTAGAGCGTCTTGTCTTGTAAGCGCTAGGTCATAGGTTCGATTCCCGCCCAGGGAGGATTTTATCCTAAACAAATAGAGTTCGTCCTCGGAACGGCTGGCTTTCTCCTATCGGATAGGACCTATCCTGTCTTCCCTTCTCTATTTGATTTCGGGACGATAAGACCTTAACAGTTACAGTTCCCTCTATCGCTCTATCAAACCTCTTAAAGGGGGGGGGGGGGGGGGGGGGGATGAAAGACTTCAAGAAAATCAGAAAGAAACATTCTTGTAAGGTTTAATAGAGGGAATGTTGTAACAACGGAGATTTTATCATCTCAAAACTGAAGAGAGGATGACATGATAGGAGAAAGCCAGCCGTTCCGAAAACCATCTGTTTAGAATAAAGTTCGCCCCGGAAGGAATTAAACTCGCAACCTAATGAAGCTATCTTTTCACTTTCCTTATCCTATAAGATTAGGGGTAAAATGGCCCGGATCACTGGATTAAAACTCAATTCAAGTTAAACTGCTCTCCGATTGGTTGAATTTTCATCCAAAGTTTAAAATCAACCAATCAGATGGCTTAATCCAAGAGTTTAACTTAAACCACGTTTAAACTCATATTGTGGTCCCGGGAATAAGTTAGGGAGTGACTAAAGCGAATACAATAGTCCGTCCCTTATATGTACCTTTTTATTACTATTGTAATAATAAAGGAAGGACTAAAAACATGACCAAGTTCCTTACCGTAAAATAAAATGGAAAAAATAAAATCCCACCACAAAATTCACAAAAAAAAAACAGCGGAAACAAAACTATTTGAAGAAATAAAATAAAAAGTAAAAATCAACAATACAAATCTACGGAAGTGTACGTTTAATCATAAAGTAAAGAAAACGAAGCTCTGAATTCACGGAACCTCAAAACGAAACTGAAACGGATTTCGATAAATTTCGATAGACGAGAAACTATACGGAAAAGCAAACATCTCGTTACGAGAACGATAAATAACAATGATGAAATGATAATACTAATGATAATGAAATTGATAATGATAATGAAATTCTAACAATAATACTCATAGCAATAATGACGAACACATCAATATTGCCAACAATAATGATAAAGTTGAAAATAATAACTTTACACCCAACCTCAGTGGTGTAGTGCTTAGCACGGTGGACTTCGAATCTGGAGTTTGGTGGTTCGAGTCCATCAAGTCAATAAAATCATCGTGACATCATTCTCAAAACGGGAAGCTATAAACCCAAAGTCCATTCAAGCTCGGAATGTTGGACAGACCTTAGGTGGTGGAGAAAACTTCCAACTTGAGAGGTCAGATCGTCTGAGAGATCTAGAAGTCGGAAGCTTTTTCCGCCACATACATACGTTCTAGGTCCGTCCGATAGTCGGAGCGTCGTAGATTCCTAGTAGCTTAACCCATCCTTTAGGGCTGTTCGCCCCTACACCTAAGCCTCGGAGTGGGCTTTTTGTGTTTGGAGTTAAGCTGTTATCCCCGGGCCTTGATGGAACCTCGAAGCACCCTCACTGGTATATTTCAAACTCCTCAGTTTCTCTAAAATTCACCTGCAGCAGCTCTAAAAAAGTCCGCACAATCAGGTTTATTCCAGAGAAAAGCTGTGAGTCCATAATTATATTATTCCATTAAGATTATACCAAGACGTGCCATCTAGGCCAGAGAGCTCGCTCTGGGGTCTAATGAGGGATATTCAGGTACATAATTATGTCGTTGTACCCTACTTCCTGAGACGGACTTGACCATAGTCCCATTCAGGTACCCTCAAAAGAGCCAGTGTTATTGTCTGTGGCTTGACAGGGCTGGTTTTGTCTCAGTTTTACGTCCTCCAGCGAGACTAGAATTCAGACCGTCTGAGAGATCTAGAAGTCGGAAGCTTTTTCCGCCACATACGTTTTAGGTCCGTCCGATAGTCGGAGCGTCGTAGATTCCTTGTAGCTTAACCCATCCTTTAGGGCTGTTCGTTTTGTCTCAGCAACCAGCCTATGTGTTTATTATTATGTTAAGGCAGTCTCTTTTTGATCCCTTGTAGGCCGCGTCCATTTTCTTTAGGACTATTGCAGCACTGCCATTGTTTAGGACTAGTGCACTACCTATGTGTTCATTATTATGTTAAGGCAGTCTCTTTTTGATCCCTTGTAGGCCGCGTCCATTTTCTTTAGGACTATTGCAGCACTGCCATTGTTTAGGACCCGAGTGGCTATCACACAAGGTTTGAACGCCGGAGGTCCCGCGTTCAATTCCCGGCGGAGTCAAAGTTTTTCGGCTCTGTGCTTGGATTTCGGGGTGCACTCAGCCTCGCGAGGACAATTGAGTAGCTACTTTAATCGAGTAGCGACCAGTTGCGGCATTACCACTTGAAAAAGATTATTGAAATATGGAAATTGATTGCAAAGGAGGAAGGAGGCACTTAGTAATGATATGATATCCACAAAAGTTGTGAAAAAGCTCTGCTTTAACCCAAATAATTTGAGATTTGATTCTTTTGATCAATTTTCATTTGCTTCACTGTGTGACCTTGGAATTGGACCAGATCAATTCTATTATTAGTTTGCTTTTTCGACACCAGATTTCACTAGTTGAGACCTAGAAGTCGGAAGCTTTTTCCGCCACATAAGTTCTAGGTCCAACAGTCGGAGCTTGAGTAATCGACCTATGGGTTTATTATTATGTTAAGGCGGTCTCTCCTTGATCCCTTGTAGGCCGCGTCCATTTTGTTTAGGACTATTCCAGCACTGCCACATTGTTTAGGTAGGACTAGTGCACTACCTTTGGGTTTATATTAGCTTCCCCTTTTGAGAACATCGTACCACACCACTAATATGATAACATAACCAACATACCACACTATGTATATTTACTCTCGGTAATCGAGTACAAATAAACATCCACAATGTACCGATCGGAATCTCTGTTATCAAATGGAGGCTTATCTGTGGTGAGATTTTTCAATTCTTGGAATTGGAGATGATAGAAACCTTCAGAGGAATGAATCACTTGAACCGCAAAATAAAGTTTGGTATAGAGCAGGTTCTTAAAACTGTGTCATCGACGGCGTCGACCATGTATGGAGACAGCGTGACAGCTTACCACTAGGTATAAGGCCAGCCGCTCACTATCAGGTAGACCAGATCAGGATTCATCTTCATTTGCTGAGAAAGCCAAAGTGCCTTTCAACATGAGACCGTAGATCTTATAGTTATAATTCGATCTGATATTGAACTCAAACCCATATTAATCCAACTTGGTAAGGCCAGCCAATCACTATCTGGTTGACCTGTTCAGGTCCGCCTGTCAGGTCTACCTGATAGTATGTGTGCTCATCAGGCAGACCTGACACACTGAATGGCTGGCCTAAGTCTATTCTATAACCTAAAACTAATATTTTTATAGCAGGAAAGCATTCCTAAGAATTTCCTAGCTGTATGTATGTAGGACATGGCGGTATGTACTATCAACCAATCATACGAATTTCACATAAGTATGTACAGGTACTTAATATCCGCTATTTTATCCAAGTAGGTACCTACTAGCATCATTAATTTTCATTTCCATCTTCTATGAAGTTCTATGACGTGTACCGAGGCAGGTATGTAGGACATGGCGGTATGTACTATCAACCAATCATACGAATTTCACATGAGTAGGTACAGGTAGGTACTTAATATCCGCTATTTTATCCAAGTAGGTACCTACTAGCATCATTAATTTTCATTTCCATCTTCTATGAAGTTCTATGACGTTGATGTACATCTGCACGTCCAAACCAAACAGGAAACAACATAGGTAAAAACAACATCTTCCTTCGATATCATTTCCCAGGCGCGGTGGACTTCAAAATCCGGAGGTTGGTGGTTCGATTCCAAGTCATAAAAATTAATCCAAGCCTCTTTGCTATGGAAATTTATCCGTCAGAATTTGATAAAAATTAAATTGAGTCTGTTTTTTTTTGTACTCAATAGTCTCAATATTGAACTAAGAAATTTGACCTATAATAAAACAAAGACTCTAGTCTGGCTCATGTTGGGCAGAAAATAATCAAATTTCAATAGATGCCTACTAGGTGGTGTATTCTGAGAATAGATACCACTGCAATAAGAAGGGCTACAACAAGGGCTCTCAGTGGCTCTATAAAATGAAAAAATCTTGATCTACCTGTAAAAATAGGTCTGGCTGACCAAGAATGACTTCACCTATAATCTCCACCTGTTTTCTTACTTGTTTCAGGTTGGCTCAGTTGGTCTCAAATAGGTGGCTCTAGAAAATGAAAAAATCTTGCTCTACCTATAACAATAGGTCTGGCTGACCAAGAATGACTTCACCTATAATCTCCACCTGTTTTCTTACTTGTTTCAGGTTGGCTCAGTTGGTCTCAAATACTGGCAATTGTGTTCGGGTCAATCCTACTCATCATAGTGCTAATTCTGATTGGATATGCTATAGCCAGATGTATTCAAGTGCGGAGAAGGAGAAACTTTTTGGGAGAATAATATTTTCTAAATCTACTTTTGCAACTGAGAAATTTGAATTAAAATATAAAGTGATGTTTTTTTTTTAAATAAAATTTTGCATGTAGGTTTTCATCCTCTCTGTATACTAGATTTATTCAGAAATCTTCAGGACTTGATGGATATCACACTATATCCTTGCTGTCTGCTAAGTAGTACATTTTTAACCCAGTCAAAATATCCCCCCCCTCCCCCTCTTTGTACCTGGGTACTTACTTATTTGGACTTCTTTGTCTTATGAGATCAAGAACAAACAAATACTTAATTGGGAGCATGGTTAGCCCCGTAGTAACATTCTCTTGCTTGTATGCATGATTGAAGTTCACAATTTATCAAAAGTGATTGTAAGATCAGTAAAATGACTTGTACGAGATAAATTGTACAATAATTCATTGGGTACTTGTTCAGAAGTAACATCAATGGAGAATTGCTACAAAAAGGACCAGCACAAATGAGCAGTGATCAGTGTTATTATAGGGTTAGGTTAAATGCAAAAAAAGAGCTTTCACAATTTGAGCAGTGACCAGTGTTATTATAGGGTTAGGTTAAACACAACAAAAAGGAGATTTCATGATTGTGACTTCTGAATAATTACCAATCATTGGATGAATAACAGGCTAAAAGGAAAATGTCCACATCTAGATAAGAATAAACTGAGGTCTAAAAGTGTCCACTGGCAGTAGGTAATGTTGTGCAAAGTTGACTTCAAAAGAAATGCTGTGTACATACAGAAAGTCACAGGAAAGGCTCTCGTGCAATATGGATTGCCAATGGACATTTATCTCAAGAATTCATTACTTTACCTGTTGTCTGGCTCTCATTCAAACATACGGGCACCAAAATTGGACTTTGCTCGACATCAAATGGCAATCCCGATGCAGCAGCTCGCAGAAGGGGATTGACTTTGCTGGTGATTGGTCTCGTGGGGTCGAACTTTCCCGACTTTCCTGTCGAATTGTTGTTATCAGCCATTCTTTGTTATCATTTAAATAAACTTTTCAACGATTTTCAACTTTTCCTGTAAAAAAAAATAGAAAAAAGATACGAAAAACACACATAAGTGATAAAGTTATCAGCATATCAGCTGATGCAGGCTCTGTTCACAACGGTGACGAAATGAAATGGGCGGCTTTGGTCAGATGTAAAATTCTATTAAAAAAATTAACCCGATTTTTTTCTATTTTTTTCCTACAAAATAAACGAATAGGTAATTAAAAATTAAAAAAAAAATCAAAGAACTAAATTATTAAATTTATATGAATGGATATTTCAATAAAACTAATTAATTAATATTATACGTGCCCGAGATTTTTTTTCCTTTTCCAAGAGCACCTGGCGACGGAACCCCATTTTTGTTTTGCTGCAGAGCCACAATTTTTTTTCTCTGTTGTGTTCTGTTGTTTTGGGTGTTGGGTGTTTTCCTTTTTCAACTTTTCGATTTGAGTTTTGGAAAAATTTTGACAAAAAATTGATAAAAGGAATTAAATTAAATTAATATTTTATAGGAATTAACAAAAATGGGAGCTTCTGCTATTCCTGTCATCCTCATGACGGCCCTCTGGGGTTGTGTTGGAATCGTTCTACCTCTCTTCGTACCCAAGGGAGTAAACAGAGGGTAAGTTCCAATATACCCACCCTCCCGAGATAGAAACAGGGAGGCAACCAAGCAACTTAACCTTTTGCGGACAGATTCATGTGTCACATGAAATCATGGTTCCGCCATTATGGTAGGAGAAATATAACTTAAATCTGGCGATACGGTAGGATTCATGTCCAGCATGAAGCTACAGATTTACTCGCTACGGTCGGCTTGATTTTTACAGATAGGAGGCGTTACGGTAGGACGTGCCTAGGAACTTGTGTATCTTTTGCTCCTTTCAAATGCAGACTGAAAAGCCGGTGTTTGTTTATTATGATTCAAAAGCATTCGGAATTATAGTCCGAAGATTTCCGAAGAAGACAAAAAAAAAACAGATGTTTCTATCTCAACTAGGAAAAAAAAAAGAAAATAAATTAAAAGCGAGGGAACAATTTCATGTGTGACATGAAGCCTACCACAAATCGCTTTTCGGAGGTTTCATGTCTCACATAAATCCTACCGTATTTGAAAAAAATGTTTTGTTTACATCCGACTGTAACAACAACGCTTAAGGTTCATGTAGGACATGAATCCTACCGTAAGAGCGATTCTGGTGAAATTGATTCTGTACGCAAAAGGTTAACCCTGTTCGGACCATGGTCTGATCTTATCAATTACGCTTCTCCACTAGTTCAAAAGCAAAACTTTTAATTTTTTTTTTTTAATTCTAATGTCATTTTATGAAACGATAAAACTGGTATATTATTTATTTTACTTCTACTGTTGCCACATGGACCTCTCTCTGAGACGCTTCGTGGTGTAGTGGTCAAGACGCTCGTCTGGTAATCAGAAGAGCGTGGAATCAATGCCAGTGGAAATATGTAATTATATCCTGAACATTTTTTTGATAATTTGACCACCGTAACTTTAGTAGCCCTCTGCTGGGGTAAAGGGACTCTTTGGTCCTGTTTGTGCATTAAAATAAGCGCTGTTATTTTAGTTATACCTAAGCGAGATAACCAACCTCAGTGGTGCAGTGGTTAGCACGGTGGACTTTGAATCTGGAGGTTGGTGGTTCGAGTCCAAGTCATGTCATAAAATTCAGCGTGGTATATTAAGCGGGGAACGACATTTGTGACAATCATTTATGCCCTTGACAATTTTGCATTTAGTTTGTCCGTAATCTCAATCATCTGTTCGTATCACTCACCTCTCTGCCTATGTTCAAGTACACGTTGCGTGTAATGGTATCCAGTCCGACAGCGGTAAAGGATACCACATCCGTAGTGCCTTCTACACCTTGAGCTTCTAACCAGACGGTCACTCGGACTGACTCGTAGGGATCTACCCAACGCCTGAAATACAAACATTCATGCTGAGATGATTTGGGCATGTAGAGTGGAGAGATGAGAGTTACATAGGTAGGTAAAAAAGTCGAGAAACGAGCCATACAGGAGAAGAGAAACAGAGGGAGATCAAAACTGAGGTGGAGAGTTAAGGTTGAAGAAGACCTGAGAGAGAAGGAACGGGGATGGGAGGAGGCGTTAGATAGGAGGGTATGGAAAGGTAGGATATAGGAGGGTAACACCGACCCCAAATAAAATTGGGAAAAGGTACAGCAAAAGAAGAAGAAAATGATGAAGGAAAAAGAAACATTAAGGAAGAGGGGGAAAGAAAGAAGAAGAAAAGATCCACTCGGAACCTCCGAAGTCTTAAACTAAGTTTCCAACCCAATGTGATCAACTTCCAAAGTCATGATACCATCAGTGTCATTATTATGTAGTCATTGTCATTGAGGGTCATTAGTAAGTGTCATCGTCATCACTTACGTGAGCGGATGGACGTTTCGTACATACTGGAATTGATCGCGGGCAGCAAAGAAAAACTTCACCGGACGGTCAAACCCATTGGTGAGGTCAAACATAATCTGTAACGATAAATAACAATGATGAAATGATAATACTAATGATAAAGAAATTGATAATGATAATGAAATTCTAACAATAATACTCATAGCAATAATGACGAACACATCAATATTGCCAACAATAATGATAAAGTTGAAAATAATAACTTTACACCCAACCTCAGTGGTGTAGTGCTTAGCACGGCGGACTTCGGATCTGGAGTTTGGTGGTTCGAGTCCATCAAGTCAATAAAATCATCGTGACATTCTCAAAACGGGAAGCTATAAACCCAAAGTCCATTCAAGCTCGGAATGTTGGACAGACCTTAGGTGGTGGAGAAAACTTCCAACTAGGCAACATAGGAGAAAGCAGCTGTTCCCGCGGAGGGCGATCCAACTACATATTCTATTTAGGATAAATTTCGCCCCGGCCGGGGCTAAAAGCTACCTTTTCCACTTTCCACCTATAATAGGGAAAATAATGTATTTTTTTTTAGGTACTTTCTATTTAATTATTTTCTAAGCAAATAACAGATTAGGGGCAAAAACCTTAAATGACTAGGATCACTAGATTAAAACTCAATTCAAGTTAAACTGTTCTCCAATTGGTTGAATTTTCATCCAAAGTTTAAAATCAACCAATCAGATGGCTTAATCCAAGAGTTTAACTTAAACCAAGTTTAAACTCATATTGTGGTCGCGGGAATAAGTTAGGGAGTGACTAAAGCGAATACAATAGTCCGTCCCTTATACCTTTTTATTACTATTGTAATAATAAAGGAAGGACGGACTAAAAACATGACTATAAAAAATACATAGCTTTGTTAATTTTAGTAAAAAGACATGGGGACGTATGGATTTTACATATTTACTTACTGGGCAGATTATGTTTGACCTCACCAATGGGTTTGATCGTCCGGTGAAGTTTTTCTTTGCTGCCCGCGATCAATTCCAGTATGTACGAAACGTCCATCCGCTCACGTAAGTGCTGACTTTGAAGTTCATCACATTGGGTTGGAAACTTATTAAGATTTCAAGGTTCCAAGTGGAGTGATTCTCCTCCTTTCTTTCCTCCTCTTCCTTCTTCTTCTTTAATGTTTCTTTTTCCTTCATCATTTTCTTCTTCTTCTTTTACTGTACCTTTTCCCAATTTTATTTGGGGTCGGCGTTACCCTCCTATATCCTACCTTTCCATACCCTCCTATATCCTATCTCCTATCTAACGCCTCCTCCCATCCCTGTTCCTTCTCTCTCAGGTCTTCTTCAACCTTAACTCTCCAACTCAGTTTTGATCTCCCTCTGTTTCTCTTCTCCTGTATGGTTCGTTTCTCGAATTTTTTACCTATGTAACTCTCAGTTCTCCACTCTACATGCCCAAATCATCTCAGCATGAATGTTTGTATTTCAGGCGTTGGGTAGATCCCTACGAGTCGGTCCGAGTGACCGTCTGGTTAGAAGCTCAAGGTGTAGAAGGCACTACGGATGTGGTATCCTTTACCGCTGTCGGACTGGATGCCATTACACGCAACGTGTACTTGAACATAGGCAGAGAGGTGAGTGATACGAACAGATGAAGAGTCATTGAGATTACTTACGGGCAAACTAAATGCAAAATTGTCGAGGTCTTCGACCGGTTAAAAATGGGTGAAATAAACACAAGGCCTGAAGCATTCTCTCGCTTAGGTATAAAAGGAGGAAAAGGAATTTTAATTGTGTTAAGCATAAATGATTGTCACAAATGTCGTTCCCCGCTTAATATACCACGCTGAATTTTATGACATGACTTGGACTCGAACCACCAACCTCCAGATTCAAAGGGACATGAATCCTACCGTAAGAGCGATTCTGGTGAAATTGATTCTGTACGCAAAAGGTTAAGAAAGTGGTTGAATGCCGCATACCTACCTTGGGGTGAAACATACATTTCTGTGAATTTTGTTTTCTGTCACACACCAAAACTCGGATGGTCATATTGGTGGTGTAGTGGTGAATACACTTGCCTTTGTCACAATTTCAGGTGGTAAATGGTACAATGCCAGGCAAATCAGGCAATGTTCCATTTCCCTGTTTACCACCATGAAAATTGTGAAAGGAAACTATGTGATTAGTTATTCCTAGGTCTACCATCCTGTGCTGAATAGGTTACCTCGTTTTGTTTCAGGATTCTGCAACTGGTCCTCATGTTAACAGCGGCTACATGTTGGCTCTTGTAAGTATTCTTTGTCCTCAAGGCCGGCCACTCATTATCAGGTATACCTGATAGTGTGTGGCAGCAATAATAAATTTGATCAGTTTTGACTGACAGACCTGATGAGTATGTGGTGGTTCTATCTGGTACACCTAATCAGTTCTCAGTTATCTTTGGCCAGCCACTCATAATCAGGTAGACCTGACAACAGGTATGTAGACCTGATAGTGTGGTTGCTCATCAGGTGTCAGGTACAAGTTCTCAGCTATCTTTGGCCAGCCACTCATAATCAGGTAGACCTGACAACAGGTATGTAGACCTGATAGTGTGGTTGCTCATCAGGTGTCAGGTACACTGATCAGGAGAAGATCAGTTGTACCTGTCAGGTCTAGCTGATAGTGAATGGCTGGCCCAAGTCTCTTGTTAACTCTCAGCTAAACTTGGGTATTAACTTGCGAACCCGGACCTCCCCAGTGAAACTCCGGCACTGGGAAACCGGATAGAATCCGGTCGTTAGCCGGACCAGAATATCTGGATTTTGATTGGTCATTGGACACGAATTTCGATTGGTCGAAATCGGGACTAGCAGAATATCTACTCTTTGATTGGTCATTGGAAGCATATTTCTCGAAATCAGCAGAATATCGCGTTTCTGATTGGGCCATGTCGATTCCGTAGCTGGGCCACCATTGGTCGGTATCCATGCGGTCTTGCTTGGAGTCCACTGGTCTTGAGGATCTGCGTTCGAGTCCCGAGTTGTTCAGTAGTTTGAGATCTGAAAAAAAAGAGGCTTGGATTAATTTTTATGACTTGGAATCGAACCACCAACCTCCGGATTTTGAAGTCCACCGCGCCTGGGAAATGATATCGACGGAAGATGCTGTTTTTACCTATGTTGTTTCCTGTTTGGTTTGGACGTGCATATGTACATCAACGTCATAGAACTTCATAGAAGATGGAAATGAAAATTAATGATGCTAGTAGGTACCTGCTTGGATAAAATAGCGGATATTAAGTACCTGTACCTACCTACTTATGTGAAATTCGTATGATTGGTTGATAGTACCATACTTCCATGTCCTATACATACAGCTAGGAAATTCGTAGTAGGAATGCTTTCCTGCTATAAAAATATTAGTTTTAGGTTATAGAATAGACTTAGGCCAGCCATTCAGTGTGTTAGGTCTGCCTGATGAGCACACATACTATCAGGTAGACCTGACAGGCGGACCTGATCTGGTCTACCTGATAGTGAGCGGCTGGCCTTATACCTAGTGGTAAGCTGTCACGCTGTCTCCATACATGGTCGACGCCGTCAATGACACAGTTTTAAGAACCTGCTCTATACCAAACTTTATTTTGCGGTGCAAGTGATTCATTCCTCTAAGGCATTGGTTCCCAACCTGGGGGTATTTACCCCCCGAGGGGTAAAATACCCTTTTTCGAGGGGTAAAAAGAACTAAGCGCTAAGTAAACAGACCAGTAGACACCAAGCAAGACCGCATGGATACCGACCAATGGCGGCCCAGCTACGGAATCGACATGGCCCAATCAGAGACGCGATATTCTGCTGATTTCGAGAAATATGCTTCCAATGACCAATCAAAGAGTAGATATTCTGCTAGTCCCGATTTCGACCAATCAAAATTCGTGTCCAATGACCAATCAAAATCCAGATATTCTGGCCCGGCTAACGACCGGATTCTAGCCGGTTTCCCAGTGTCGGAGTTTCACTGGGGAGGTCTGGGTTCATATCCCGACAAACCTCTGTACATGTCACTGCTAGGCAACGAGTTAAATGGTGAGTGGGAAAGTAGATTCGTTTAAGTTTAATCCAAATTTTTATGGCTGTTGGCTCTATGAAACTCTATTTCGTGTTAATATAGGCCGGGCGGCGCGCGGCGCTTCGAACTCTTGACGTTCGCGCGTCTCCCGGCTTGATCAAATAAACAAACAACAATCGTAAGCGTGAGTAATTCATTCCTAGAAACTGGAAAACTATGAGAAATTTGAATCGAGCGTGTTAGAATGCATGCAATGATGGATTGCATAAAATTGTATTGGTGTCTAGAATGATGATGAATTTGTAACGCGCCTCCCGGCTTGATCAAATAAACAAACAACAATCGTAAGCGTGTGTAATTCATTCCTAGAAACTGGAAAACTGTGAGAAATTTGAATCGAGCGTGTTAGAATGCATGCAATGATGGATTGCATAAAATTGTATTGGTGTCTAGAATGATGATGAATTTATACGATTGCATTAGGCAGGTGTCGGAAGTAAAAACAAGTAAAACTAGATCACTTTTTTGTGATACGGAAATACTAGATGCATGATCTCAAATTAGTGCACACAGTCAAGCTGTAAAATTAGCCAGCCTAGTTAGCTTAGTTGGTAGTGCGTCTGCCTTGTAAGCGCTAGGCCGCGGGTTCGATTCCCGCCCGGGGCGGATTTTATCCTGATGGATAATGTTCGTTCTCGGAACGGCTGACTTTCTCCTATCCTGTCTTTCTTCTCTCTTCGATTTCGGGACGATAAGAGGATAAGACCATAGCAGTTACAGTTCCCTCTGTCAAACCTCTTAAAAAAAAGCTGTAAAATTTAGGACTTATAATAAACCAGGTGAGGGAAGTTATTAAGGGCTTAAAAATTAAAATAGAGGAGATTGATCCTTGATTTTGTTGTCGTTGTTGTATAGCTGCACCGAGGGGGGTTGACGGTCTCTAGCTCTCTAGCCAATATTATACGGCCAGTCCCAAACAGCAATCAACCATCATGAGGACCTGTGCTTTTCCTCTGAAGCATGATAAACCCTTCCAGCTAACCACGTTGGTTAGGGTTTGGCTGCTCTGATCCTTATTTATAGTCCCACAGCAAGACACTGGTCTGCTCCCTGTTTAAGGTCCCCCCAGCCAGACCAAATGACCAATGATCCTTGATAATGTGTGCTGAGACGAAGTATGACAGGTCTTACTATTGGTCCCTTGTGAGTACCACCATGCACTTGGTACATACTATTTCAAGGTGATTCCCACATTACTATGCGGTGCCGCAGAGTTTTAGGCCCAGTTAGACAGAGCACGATGTGCGATCTACGTCCTGCGACTTGAACAATTCACAGCAACATACCCAATTACACACAAATGCATAGTGCGGGTCAAATAGAAAGTGAGGGAAGTTATTAAGGGCTTAAAAATTAAAATAGAGGAGATTGATCCTTGATGTTGTTGTCGTTGTTGTATAGCTGCACCGAGGGGGGTTGATGGTTTCTAGCTCTCTAGCCAATATTATACGGCCAGTCCCAAACAGCAATCAACCATCATGAGGACCTGTGCTTTTCCTCTGAAGCATGATAAACCTTTCCAGCTAGCCACGTTGGTTAGGGTTTGGCTGCTCTGAACCTTATTTATAGTCCCACAGCAAGACACTGGTCTGCTCCCTGTTTAAGGTCCCCCAGCCAGACCAAATGACCAATGATCCTTGATAATGTGTGCTGAGACGAAGTATGACAGGTCTTACTATTGGTCCCTTGTGAGTACCACCATGCACTTGGTACATACTATTTCAAGGTGATTCCCACATTAACATATGCAATGCCACAGGATTTTAGACCCAGTTAGACAGAACGCGATGTGCGATCTACGTCCTGCGACTTGAACAATTCACAGCAACATACCCAATTACACACAAATGCATAGTGCGGGTCAAATAGAAAGCGTTTTTTCCGTGATATCTTTGTGTCGCGCGATCCATAGCCGGTTTGCACTCGTTGTATTATTACTTTCAGGTGGTTCCTATCAGCGCGGTGTTTCACTGAGTCACTTGTCTCATGCAATGCCTCCGCTCAGTCCTGTTTCACTAGAGGTCAACCAGGGCTCGTCACTTACCGCCCTACCAGGAGAAACGGTACAGATTATGTTTGACCTCACCAATGGGTTTGACCGTCCGGTGAAGTTTTTCTTTGCTGCCCGCGATCAATACCAGTATATACGAAACGTTCATCCGCTCACGTAAGTGCTGACTTTGGAAGCTGATCACATTGGGTTGGAATTAAGACTTAGAAGGTTCCAACTAGATCGTTTCTTATTTTCGTTTTATTTCTTCACTTTTTTTTCGAAAGATTAAAAGTGTAGAAAAGCATTCCATGAAAGGTTATATTTCTGAGATTTACCGAAAGGGCTATGACTATCTGATGAGATGACCAACAAGTCCGAAACAGCTGTCCTAGTCACATAGCCCCTCTAGATGACTCTCTTGTCAGATGCCGACGCAAAACTCCAATAGGTAACCTTGGTATAAATTCCGTTTCATTCAGACATTTTCTTTCTCAAAAAATTGGTCTGGCCATCCAGAGAGGACGGTTGCATGAGTTGTTTGTCCCTACAATCAAGCCTCAGAGTGGGGTTTTTGAGCATGGAAATCTTTGAATCTCTACCGGAGTGGAGGGGGAACATTTTAATGGAATATTTTATATCTTGCTATTATAATTCTATTAAGGATTATGTCTAAAATGTCCATCTTATCCAGTATGAATGTTTGCATTTCAGGCGTTGGGTAGATCCCTACGAGTCAGTCCGAGTGACTGTCTGGTTAGAAGCTCAAGGTGTAGAAGGCACTACGGATGTGGTATCCTTTACCGCTGTCGGACTGGATACCATTACACGCAATGTGTCACAATTTATCAAAAGTGATTGTAAGATCAGTAATATGACTGATGAAATGGTAAGATCAGACTGTAAGCTATAAAAGACATATTGTATAATAAATCATTGGATGCATACCAGGCTAAAAGGAAAATGTCCACATCCAGATAGGAAATTTAGGTCTAAAAGTGTCCACTGGCAATAATATTGTGCGAGTTGACTGATGTGTACATACAGAAAGTCACAGGAAAGGCTCTTGCACGAATTCATTACTTTACCTAATGCCCTCACTCCTGACACATTACAAAATGAATGTTTTTTGTTTCAGAAGATTGTCTTTTTCTTTCTCATTTTCAAACTGATTTGCCATGGTCACTTGTTTGCCAGGTTATCTATTTCATTTTATGAGCTAGAGTATGAGCTAGGGACCTGAAAGTTGGTATGTGTTTCATAAATGTAAAAAAGATGCAACACAAAACATTTGGTTGAGGTAGGTGCTGCGGTTGGCAGTATTTTGACCACTTTGGGCAGTTTTCAACCGTCTTTTGGCAGTTTTCAGCTATACTGACTTAACGGTTAGAGATATTGTAAAAGTTAGGGTAGAAGAACACCCAAATAAGCATCATTCAATAGGATAAGGAATGTTGTGTGATGTTCACACCAGATATTTTTTTTTTTCTTCAATACCATCATCCTTAACAAAATATTTACATGGGGAAAATATTTACAAACAGCCATACTTTGACATTTTCTTCAAACAGCAGTTTTATTTGCTTTGATGACAATTGAACCCAGATCAAGAATTTGAATATATTCACTAGCTCCATCCTGTAACCTTGCATTACATTCAGCTAATTTCTCCAAGATCAGAGCTTTTTGTTTATCACTTAGACTACTTGCTGACATGACAATATCATGGAACTGATCAAACAGTTGTGTGGCAGAGTATGCTTCTAAGATGAGATCTTCAATGTATTTCTCCAGAACTTGAAATGAATCAACCTTGAGAAGTTTCTCAATCCATGGGTTCGGAATAACACCAGTAACTTCGAGTACATCTTCATTGACAATCCCTTCTCCTCCTTTCAGTCTAGCACAGGACTGAAGACAAGTGATGGCTCTTCTCATGTCACCACCTGAAGTTTCAACTAATGTCTCCAGGGCTTTGAAAAGAGCTTTCTGTTTATCACTTAAACTACTTGCTAACATGACAATATCATGGAACTGATCAAACAGTTGTGTGGCAGAGTATGCTTCTAAGATGAGATCTTCAATGTATTTCTCCAGAACTTGAAATGAATCAACCTTGAGAAGTTTCTCAATCCATGGTTTTGGAATAACACCAGTAACTTCAAGTACATCTTCATTGACAATCCCTTCTCCTCCTTTCAGTCTAGCACAGGACTGAAGACAAGTGATGGCTCTTCTCATGTCACCACCTGAAGTTTCAACTAATGTCTCCAGGGCTTTGAAATCACACATGACACTCTCTTGCTCACAAATATATTGAAGTCTTGTCAGCATGGTATTCTCAGCAAGTGGTTTAAATCTGAACTTGGAACATCTTGAGGTCAATGGTTGTATTATACAACTGACATAGTTACAGATAAGACAAAACCGAGTGGATTTGGTTTCTTTCTCCATAGTTCTCCTCAGAGCTGCTTGTGCTGCATGAGTCATGGAATCTGCTTCGTCCAGGATTACTATTTTGAATGGAGGACAAGGTTTACCATCTTGATTAAATCCTGAAGCCGTTTGCTGAGCAAATGTTTTGACTTTGTCTCGAATAACTTGAATTCCTCTGTCATCAGAAGCGTTGAGTTCAAGAATTCTTTCTCTGTACATATCTCCAAATAGTTGATGGCAAGCAGCAATCATGGTACTAGTTTTACCTGTCCCGGGTGGCCCATAGAACAAGAAATGAGGAAGATCAGCCCCTGACAAGCATTTCTTCAACACTGAAACAACTTCTTGCTGTTCTATAACATCATCAATGGTTTTGGGACGGTACTTTTCAACCCAAGGCACAGGTTTGTTTCTAGTTTTACCTGAGGTGGATACAGACGTTTTTGAACTACTAGGAGCATCCTTACCAAGTTTGCCAGTCCTCAAAAATGCTTCCATTTAGGTTTGGGTTCTGCAATGGGTGGATAGGTTTACTGAAGCTGTCCAAATATGACTTTCTCCTATTAGACTGAAATACTTCGAGAAACACAGGGAGACTAGGAAATTATAAAATATTCACTCGCATCTCAGATCTTACACCTTACAGAATGAAAAATTTATGAAACCGTGAATTCCGTGAAACGAACCCTCATTACCATTACTCTGAGCTGAGTACGAGTAGCTGCTAGTTGCTAGTTGAGAACGAACCATTTCTATTTTCCCGCGCTTGTTTTGATACCTTGTTTGAGAAGCTAGCATATTTTCCCAACAACTAAAAAGTTGCAACCGATTTCCAGTGCTCCGGCGTTTTGGCTCCGGCCTCCGGCTTGAAAACCCGATCGTCACTGCCGGATATTTCTAACCTCAAAATTCAACGTGTTGAAATGTTTATTTTTTTCCTTACATTTTTGAAATAAAAATGGAAAAACCAACTTTTTGAAAATTGAAAAGTGATTTTAACTAGTTCATTTAATAATTAATCTCGTTTTTACTGTGACACAAGCTTGCAAATGTTCTAAATCTAAATAACTACAAGAAAAATGTCTTTCTTCATTCGCAATAAAAAACCTGCTGCCACTAATAACAATAGTCTTAAATCTAAAAAGAGTTTTTGAAAAAATGGAAAAACCAACTTTGAATATTGAAAAGTGATTTCATTAAGTTCATTAATAATTAATCTCTTTACTGTGACACAAGCTTGCAAATGTTCTAAATAACTACAAGAAAAATGTCTTTCTTCATTCGCAATAAAAAACCTGCTGCCACTAATAACAATAGTCTTAAATCTAAAAAGAGGAAATTCAGTGAGAAACCCACAAAATCCAAGAAAACAGTGAAACCTGATTTGGACGAAGAGCTTACTAGTGATGAAGATGATGAGGGCATTGGATTTGACTCACAGGACTTTGAGGAACATTCAGAGGTTGAAGAAGATCTCACCGAGCAGGAACGGAAGGTAATACTAGCTAAGAAATATCTCGAGGAGATTGAAAAAGTTGAAAAGGAAAAACTCAATGACTCAAAAGACAAACATGTTCTAAAGAAATTGGAGACAGTTGTGCTAGAACAAGAAGGAAAGTTGAGAGTGAATATAGCAGATAGGTTAGCTAATGCAACAGTTGTGTGTACCAAGTTCAATGGTAAACCTCATAGAGCCTCTATTACATGTATAGCAGTGACTTCTGATAGTAAACATGTCTATTCTGCTTGTAAAGATGGTATCATAATCAAATGGTTACTCGAAACAAGAAGTAAAGTTTGCAGCTCACCATTTGTAAAAACCGATAGAAAGTCTTATCCACCCATCCTAGCATTAGCTGTTGCTAATAATAATGAGCTTGTAGCATCTGGAGACAATAATTCCAATATTAAATTATGGTCCTCTAGCCTGGAGCATTTACATACATTCACTGGACACAAAGCCCCTATCACTGGGTTAGCTAGAGAAGTAAAGTTTGCAGCTCACCATTTGTAAAAACCGATAGAAAGTCTTATCCACCCATCCTAACATTAGCTGTTGCTAATAATAATGAACTTGTAGCATCTGGAGATAATAATTCCAATATTAAATTATGGTCCTCTAGCCTGGAGCATTTACATACATTCACTGGACACAAAGCCCCTATCACTGGGTTAGCTAATTATTTTTTGTCTATGAT
The DNA here is from genome assembly GCF_000475195.1 of Diaphorina citri. Classification (NCBI taxonomy): domain Eukaryota; kingdom Metazoa; phylum Arthropoda; class Insecta; order Hemiptera; family Psyllidae; genus Diaphorina; species Diaphorina citri. Next base: position 182,881 of record NW_007377744.1, read on the forward strand.
GTAGTCCTATTTGAAAGAGTTACTATGAGTTTTTCTTCTCCAGTTTGCTCTTTGTATGGTCAAATCATTTTTGTCTATGATGTAGTCCTATTTGAAAGAGTTACTATGAGTTTTTCTTCTCCAGTTTGCTCTTTGTATGGTCAAATCATTAATTTTGTTCTTGCTTCATTTATTTTCAGTTGGCTGTGCTGTTACATGGCTCAAATGAACCCCCTCATTGGACCTAAGCTGTCAAATAAAACTCTTCTGTTGATAGCAAAAGAATGGGTAAGTTTTTTTTTTTTCTCAATTAGGCACTATAGCTCTTGCATGTTGTTCATGCTAAGTTTGGTCTGATAATAAGTAAAACTTCACACTGTATAACTACATTTCTACCAAGGTATGTAGATGTTTTAGAGGTGTGTAGATAGTAAGCCCCAGGAACTAAAAACAACCTCACATACCCAGTTAGGCACTATAACACTTGCATGTTGTTCATGCTAAGTTTGGTCTGATAATAAGTAAAACTTCACACTGTATAACTACATTTCTACCTAGGTATGTAGATGTTTTAGAGGTGTGTAGATAGTAAGCCCCAGGAACTAAAAACAACCTCACATACCTACTATTTTTACCTTACCTATCTTATTTCATTGTGTTTATTATGTTTCAGGGAAATTACCTATCTTATTTCATTGTGTTTATTATGCTTCAGGGAAATTACCTATCTTATTTCATTGTGTTTATTATGTTTCAGGGAAATAAAATTCCAGACCTCTAAGATAAGTACCCCTCAAAAGAAGAAAAGTTCTGTGTACATTATTTTTCTTCATATCCTGTGGCATAAATTTTATTATCATGTATCCCTTGTAAATATTACAAATTGTAGATAGTAAAATAATAGAGTACCTACATTTTACAAGTAGGTACCCCTCAAAAGAAGAAAAGTTCTGTGTACATTATTTTTCTTTATATCCTGTGGCATAAATTTTATTATCATGTATCCCTTGTAAATATTACAAATTGTAGATAGTAAAATAATAGAGTACCTACATTTTATCGCTATCTTCTCAATTTGGATTATTTGCAATACTGAGCCCCTGTTTGAGCAAGAGTATCTGTTGTAAGAAATATCATAAATTCACATGGCTGTGGGCTCCAAAAAGCAGGCTGGCCTTATTTATTTTTGGATTATTTGCGATACTGAGCCCCTGTTTGAGCAAGAGTATCTGTTGTAACTTTGTAAGAAATGTCATAAATTCACATGGCTGTGGGTTCCAAAAAGCAGGCTGGGCTTATTTATTTGGATTTTCTTTTTACCATGCTCCATGCTCTATAGTCTCCAAACAATGAGTATGTACCTAGAATAATGTATTGAACAAGATTGAAAAACAAAATATATATTTACTTGCTAGCCATTTTTTATTGAACCAGCAAAAAAGAGTGACATGACAAGAGAAGATTACTTGGTACATTTAAAATACAAACCCTATATATAAAACATTGTCTTGGATACTGTTTAAAGAATTTAGTTTGATTCTCACATGTTGGCATAATGAGAATTTACTGAAATAAGTGTTTGATTTCAAATTCTTATTAATACTTCTATTTCTCAAAATCAACTAGTTAGCACTTCAATCATTCCCATTACAAAATAAATGTTTTCTGTTTCTGAAGATTGTCTTTTTCATTCTCTTTTTCAAACTGATTTGCCATGGTCACTTGTTTGCCAGAAATAGGTACCTCCCAATCAAGAAAAACTCATGAGTAAGAATATTATAGGTTTCTATTTCATTTTAGCTTTATAAACTGAGAAACATCAGAGGGCAATCTATGAAAGTCCATATTTAGTGAATTTGTACATGATTTTTTACTTTCATCCTATAGGAAGGAAAGAATGTAATCAGGTCAAATTTTCAATGGTCAGTTTTTAGTGCCAAAACACGTTTTGAGGTCCCTAGAGCCTAAATCCGAAGTTTCAGCTATTTTTTTTTTTCAGCTGGTCCATGTGTGTGTCTGTAAACAAGATATCTTGAGAACGTTAAGAGTACGAGTACTTAAGAGCTAGAGATGTGAAATTTGGCATAAAGCTGTCGAATGTGATAAGGATGCGACACAAAACTTTTGGTTAAGATCAATGCAACGCTTGGCGGCATTTTACCGCTTTTTGGCGGTTTTCGGTGTAATTTAACAATATCTTGGGAACAGTATGAGGTAGAGACCTGAAAGTTGGTATGTGTTTCATAAATGTGACAAAGATGCAACACAAAACGTTTGGTTGAGGTAGGTGCTGCGGTTGGCGGTATTTTGACCTCTTTAGGCGGTTTTTGACCGTTTTTTTGGCAGTTTTTGGCTATACTGACTTAACGAAAATAACACTTATAAACAAAGCTAAGTAGATACTCCTAAAAAAACTGAGATACAAAAGATAGAAAATGACATAGGTACTGGTATTCAAAATCCTGCATTAGATGAATAAATAATAATAAAAAAAATGATGCAAGCATTCATGTTTAAAACAATTAAGAACGCCTGTTTTCCTTAATTTCTTGATCACAGTTGAGATTCAAAGCATCAGCCACAGTGTCGGGGAGTTTCTTACGATGTGTCTCGGGTAAACAAAATGTGAGTATGGCTGCAATGAATGTTGCAACACCAATACACAGCAACATGCTGTCTGGAGACAATTTCATGCTCTGAAATGAAGAGCAAAGTGGGAGTTAGAGTAGGGAATTGGTCAAATCGTATTGAGCATTGTAGGCACTTGAACATTAAGTTTAAACTGCTGCCTAGCCTACTGGCCCTTTATTAACACGAAATATTATTATTATTATTTACTCTTTATTGTTTATAATTACATGTACACAAAATACACAGAAATTACAAGCAAGGGGCGAAATTATTGCCTACGGCAATCTCTACCATTCAACCCTAAAACAAACAATGTGCCACATAGTTACAATAATGAGGTTAAGTTTTAGAGGTCTTTAAAAAAAAAAAGAGGAAAAAAATAGAGTTTAAAAGGACAAACACATTTTCTAGTAATGTACGTATAGATTAGAACAGAGTTTTATTCAAGCATGGATGACATTAAATCAAGGGAGGGGAAAGAACGGGTCTCGGGTTCGATTCCTGTCTGGTCAAATTTTATCCCAAAAAGATGAGGCTTGTTCTCGGAACGGCTGGCTTTCTCCTACCTATCTTGTTTTGTATTTCGGGATGATGAGACCTCTGTTGTTTCACTTCCCTTTCCTATCTTGTGTTTGGAAAATAATTTTTCGTAGAAGATTAACTCATCCCGGCTGTTTGCCCCTACACCTAGGCCTCGAAGTAGGCTTTTGTGTACGAGAAGATGATAATAAAACTCACATAAGTAATAAAGTAAGGTGACAGGAGACTCCCGATGCGACAACACAGTGATGTCATACCACTACATGCAGCCCTCATGGGAGTGGGAAACAGTTCAGCACAATACACGAAGATACAGAAGAACGCTCCCACGATTGTACCCTTCCCCAGGAGCACAAGTAGGGTTTTCACGGACGCTGGAAACAAACAAATTACACAATAAAAAGAATAATCAAAATCAAATAATGAATATATGTGGTAAAGCAGAGAGATTTTCACAACTTTAGTGGGTATCACAGCATTACCAAGTACCTCCTTTACTATTCATTCCCACCTACTCGTATCATCAATATTTTTCCTCTGGTAATGCCGCCACTGGTCGCTACTCGATTAAAGTAGCTTCCGCGAGGCTGAGTGCACCCCGCGAGGCTGAGTCCAAGCACAGAGCCGAAAAAACTTCGACCTCGCCGGGAATCGAACCCGGGACCTCCGGCGTGCAATCCTAGTGTGATACCCGCTCGGGCACGGAGATTGTCATGTCACACCTTACTTTACTCCCAGGGCAATTTGAAGCCTAGAAGGCTTTTTGCCGCGTACACTGTAGCCCATAATAGGTAATAATAGTGCTTATTTATACTGCTCGCATAGGACTGAAAAGTCCCTTTACTCCAGCAGTAGGCTACTACTATTATTGTGGTCAAATTCTCAAATTATATTGAGGATAAAATTCCATACCTCGGCTGGGATTGAACCCACGCCCTCCTGTTTACCAGGAAAAGAAGAGAATTAAGTAAATTTTGGGAGAGAGAAATTTTGGGAGAGCAGAAAGTAGATTGGTAGAGAGGAAACTGAAAGAACTTTTCGTATTTCACTTGAATGAACAGAAATACCTAGGTATCGAAGAAAAACACAAGAGGTTTGTAAGCGTTAGATCGGGGGTTCGATGCCCGCCCGCGGCGAACTTTATCCTAAGCTGGGGTTTACCAACTCGGGATTGAGATGAAACGAAGATTTCATTTATTTATCAATACATCAATACAGTGGACGGGCGTACCCTTTGCTACCTAAACCTATCTGTGTTACATATCGAGTTTCCTAGCTAAAGAGACTTATCTAGCTTAGTCTATAAGTTTTCCTAACAAAAAAAAAAAAAAAAAAAAGGGTATAATTATATTTATGGTCAATTGGCCACGCAAAAATATTAAAAAAAAAAAAAAAAAAAAAACGTGTATACTCATATGTATGCTCAATTGCTCACGCATAAATATGATACGTACTTACATGTAAATAAGGGAGGGTGAGGGAGGTAATGTATAATTTTAAGGAGGTCGAGATTTCCATATACTTAATAGCCAGGTCAACCTGAGATTGAACTCAATCCTCAGACAATCCACGGTGGTTAAACTGGACCTAAATAGGTAGATAAGGTTCGTTCTTGGAAAGGCTGGCTTTCTTCAAAACTTTCCTTTCTTGGGTTTCGGCACGATAAGACCTTAACTGTTCGAAAAGTTTTGATAGAGAGAACTGTAATGACGGAGATCTAATCGTCTCGCTATAGAAGAGAGGAGTATAATAGAAGATAAAAGTAAAATTAGCCAACCTAGTTAGCTTAGTTGGTAGTGCGTCTGCCTCGTAAGCGCTAGGCCGCGGGTTCGATTCCCGCCCGGGGCGGATTTTATCCTGATGGGATAATGTTCGTTCTCGGAACGGCTGGCTTTTTCCTATCCTGTCTTCCTTCTCTCTTCGATTTCGGGACGATAAGACCATAGCAGTTACAGTTCCCTCTGTCAAACCTCTTAAAAAAAAGTAAAATTTATGTGTGTAGAATCTCACCACAAGTAACACATAATAACAAGGCGGGTTCGTATGGTCCCGTTGTCACAAATCTCGCGGAACACGTTTCGTACGTCGTTCTTGGTCAGCCGCTTCTGTTCCAACAGGACCAACAGCTCGTCCAGAGTTTTACGGCGACAACATTCACGCTGGACACACTTGTTATATGACGTCATCGCGAACGGGAGAGTATTCTGTGACGTCAGAGTTCAAGATTTTATCGGTATGTTTTAAATCGATTTATCTCCGGATCTAGAAGTCGTAGAAGGAAAAGAAAAATTTCCTAGTTCCTCGTTTTTTTTCTGCTCTTTCACTTAGAAACCTCACAAAGCGCAATTCTATTCAAATAAATGACAAACTTACCAGGTACAATGTCGTTATCACATGTTTTACTTCTACTATTCATCATCATCACATCACTTTCCTCAGTCTTGTTAATGATCTTGCTCCCCCGTCGTACACAGGGAGCAGTGTCTACACATCGCTTACTCTCATTTTCTACTATTCATCATCATCATCATCACATCACTTTCCTCAGTCTTGTTAATGATCTTGCTCCCCCGTCGTACACAGGGAGCAATGTCTACACATCGCTTACTCTCATCATCTCGCATCACAAGGCCTAGACTGAAGGAGTTGGCATACTTAATGTCAAACTCGCTTAGAATGCTTGACAAACTGATGCGTAAGTCTTCGATACTACCGTCTGAAAATACAAGAAAAAAGGACACGGATCGATGGTCGATCGACTGTGTGGACACACCTTAATGTAACAGCAAAGGAATTTATTCTTAATAATATTCAATAATAAATTCCTTTACTGCTTTGTAAAGAAATTGCTAAGAAATAAATACAGCTGTTCAGATACCCACCAGTCCCATCATAAATTACTCAGCATTTATCGATTTTCAATTCAATTCAATATTTTTATTGTGATATTTGACAAACTTTTTACACAATTTACAATAATACTGGGGGGGTGCTAATAATACTAAAAATAAATTTAAAAAAAAGTCATTACATAAAAAGAATAATACAGAATAATCATTTCGTATTTAATCCTGAACGGATAATGGTCGTTCTCGGAACGGCTGGCTTTCTCCTATCCTGTCTTCCTTCTCTCTTCGATTTCGGACGATAAGACCTCAGCAGTTACAGTTAACTCTATCAATCCTCTTGGGGGGGGGGATCGGAAAAGGGCGAACTTACACGAGTCCAAATTGTCGAGAAACTCATCGGCGGCATTCGTATCCGTCTGTATGGAAGTGAACGAGTCGTTGAGTTGCATCAGATGTTCACGGATATTGGGCATGGTTTGCGAATGGATGGGATTGGTGTGCGTCGTGTGATGGTTGTTCGCACGATGCCGCGAATGATCAATATGGGGAACATGGATGTGTAGGGAGTCAGGGTCATGTACGTGAGGGTTGGGGTCGTGGGTTCGAGGGTCGTGGGTGTGTGAGGTTTGTTTGTGAGGGTCGTGGGTGTGTGAGGTGTGAAGTTGAGGGTCGCGGGTGTGAAGGGAGTCTCGGTCGTAGGTGTGTGAGGTTTGAATGTGAGGGTCGTGGGTGTGTGAGGTTTGCGTGCGAGGGTCGTGGGATGGGAACATGGATGTGTAGGGAGTCGGGGTCATGTACGTGAGGGTTGGGGTCGTGGGTTCGAGGGTCGTGGGTGTGTGAAGTTTGTTTGTGAGGGTCATGGGTGTGTAAGGTGTGAAGTTGAGGGTCACGGGTGTGAAGGGAGTCTCGGTCGTAGGTGTGTGAGGTTTGAATGTGAGGGTCGTGGGTGTGTGAGGTTTGCGTGCGAGGGTCGTGGGTTTGTATCTAAATTGTTTGTTTTCCATATTTATTGTAAATAAACCCAATACACTTTACTCGTTGATATCTTGATCTTTTAAATTATTGATAATGTCACCCACATCTGTCTTTGGAATACAAAATAAGTAGGCAATAGTAGATTTTGATGAAATCAAATAAAATTAATTTGGGTCTTATGTATTTATATTTACTAATGTATTTACAGTCAACTTGTATGTACATATATGAAAATCATATCTAAGAAGGAAAAATAACACTAGTCGATAGATGGAGTTCTGGGGCAGGACAGGGCTGGACTGTAAGGGACTGTTCATGTGCTGCACAATGAAATTTTCCGAGGATAGATATTCATAGATGGAGTTCTGGGGCAGGACAGGGCTGGACTGTAAGGGACTGTTCATGTGCTGCACAATGAAATTTTCCGAGGATAGATATTCCAGGCCTGATGGACAAACGGGGGAAAAATACACAGTCAACGTTTTCGTTTTAATGTCTGGCTAGAGGACGTTAAACAGAGAGTAGACTAGTGTCTATCTGTAGGACTATAAACAGGAAGGAGAACAGCTAACTCTAAGCAGAATAGCTAGCTGACAGCTTTTTAAAGGGTTTTTACACAGTCAACGTTTTCGTTTTAATGTCTGGCTAGAGGACGTTAAACAGAGAGTAGACTAGTGTCTCTCTGTAGGACTATAAACAGGAAGGAGAACAGCTAACTCTAAGCAGAATAGCTAGCTGACAGCTTTTCTCTCTGGTTTTAAAGAATAAGTACAAGTCCTCAGAATGGTTGACTGCGGTTCAGGACGAGTCAATTAAACATGACTAGAGGCCATCATCCATCATCTCGGTGTATGGCTGATATAAAAAGATATCTTTATTTTATGTTACCCTTTGTATACATTTAGGTATATTATAAATAAAGTTTGATCAAATTGTTTAATAATATCTAATCTTGCCTTTATTCTGCCATCAATTATAAACATTATGAGACTTAAGCTTGAGAACTATTCTCACTAAATCGTCTAGCGTCTCTTACCCATGTTATAGGGAATTGGTCAAATCATATCAAGCATTGGAGGCACTTGAACATTGAGTTTAAACTGCTGCCTAGCCTAGTGGCTCTTTATTAACACGAAATAGAGTTTAAAGGTAGAGTTTTTAAGGACAAACACATTTTCTAGTAATGTACGTATAGATTAGAACAGAGTTTTATTCAAGCATGGATGACATTAAATCAAGGGAGGGGAATTAAGGAATTGGTCAAATCGTATCAAGCATTGGAGGCACTTGAACATTGAGTTTAAACTGCTGCCTAGCCTACTGGCCCTTTATTAACACGAAATAGAGTTTAAAGGTAGAGTTTTGAAGGACAAACACATTTTCTAGTAATGTACGTAATACGTATGGATTAGAACAGAGTTTTATTCAAGCATGGATGACATTAAATCAAGGGAGGGGAAAGAACGGGTCACGGGTTCGATTCCCGTCTGGTCAAATTTTATCCCAAAAAGATGAGGCTTGTTCTCGGAACGGCTGGCTTTCTCCTACCTATCTTCTTTTGGATTTCGGGATGATGAGACCTCTGTTGTTTCACTTCCCTTTCCTATCTTGTGTTTTTAGAACTTGGAAAATAATTTTTTGTAGAAGCTCAACTCATCCCGGCTGTTTGCCCCTACACCTAGGCCTCGAAGTTGGCTTTAGTGTACGAGAAGATGATAATAAAACTCACATAAGTAATAAAGTAAGGTGAGAGGAGACTCCCGATGCGACAACACAGTGATGTCATACCACTACATGCAGGTTTTGTATTTCGGGATGATGAGACCTCTGTTGTTTCACTTCCCTTTCCTATCTTGTGTTTTTAGAACTTGGAAAATAATTTTTCGTAGAAGCTTAACTCATCCCGGCTGTTTGCCCCTACACCTAGGCCTTGAAGTGGGCTTTAGTGTACGAGAAGATGATAATAAAACTCACATAAGTAATAAAGTAGGGTGACAGGAGACTCCCGATGCGACAACACAGTGATGTCATACCACTACATGCAGCCCTCATGGGAGTGGGGAATAGTTCAGCACAATACACGAAGATACAGAAGAACGCTCCCACGATTGTACCCTTCCCCAGGAGCACAAGTAGGGTTTTCACGGACGCTGGAAACAAACAAATTACACAATAAAAAGAATAATCAAAATCAAATAATGAGTATATGTGGTAAAGCAGAGAGATTTTTCACAACTTTAGTGGGTATCACATTATTAAAAAGATTAAGATAAGTTAAGTGCCAGCCTAGTTAGGTTAGTTGGTAGTGCGTCTGCCTTGTAAGCGCTAGGCCGCGGGTTCGATTCCCGCCCGGGGCGGATTTTATCCTCACAACTTTAGTGGGTATCACATTATTACTAAGTGCCTCTTTTACTATTAATTTTCATCTACTCGTATCATTACTATTTTTACTCTGGTAATGCCGCCACTGGTCACTCGATTAAAGTAGCTCCTCGCGAGGCTGAGTGCACCCCGAACTCCAAGCACAGAGCCGAAAAAACTTCGACCTCGCCGGGAATCGAACCCGGGACCTCCAGCGTGCAATCCTAGTGTGATACCCGCTCGGGCACGGAGATTGCCATGTCACACCTTACTTTACTCCCAGGGCAATTTGAAGCCTAGAAGGCTTTTTGCCGCGTACACTGTAGCCCATAATAGGTAATAATAGTGCTTATTTATACTGCTCGCATAGGACTGAAAAGTCCCTTTACTCCAGAAGTAGGCTACTACTATTATTGTGGTCAAATTGAACTAAACTTGTGTGGCCTATGTATATGTAGAGGAGCAAAGACTAACTCGGTTGAGTCCCCTTCCACTTCATCCCTAGCGACTATTTGGAACAGAGAGGGGATAAGAGAGAGTGTGATCCCTAGATCCCAAAAAGGAGGATTGACTGAACACTACTGAACAGGAGTTGATTGAGAGCTATCCTCGAGAGCGTCTGTAAAGAGTAAATATAGTCTAGCGGTCGGGAAGTTGTGAGGTTAATCTTTTTCTGAACTGCCCTATTATCTCCGGTAACTTTTTCCTTCTGACTTTTTCCCTTTCTACCATGAGGTCTACTATCTTAGCCGAAATCCAATCGATGATATCGAATACGAACAAGAGAGAATCATTACATCAGACATAGGTAACAACTTAGAACCAGTTCCTACTGCTGGAGTAAAGGGACTTTTCAGTCCTATTAGGTACCACATTGAAAAGCAAATCTTACCTGATAAATGAAACCGAGAGAGGGAGAGTAGAAACACGCAGACAAACAGAATTGAGGACGATAGGAAATACGCCACGAGGGGCTTCTTGCGTCCAATCTTGGACAGGACGAAGAAGCTCACCGAGAAGAAAACTAGTTCGAAGGAAATATGCCACGAGGGGCTTCTTGCGTCCAATCTTGGACAGGACGAAGAAGCTCACCGAGAAGAAAACTAGTTCGAATCCCGCTCCGTAGCAGAAATTTTGAAACCGATCCCCACTGAGGGCGGGCACTGAGAATGTAACACCGTAGTAGGAGATGGATGTGGCGAACCTGGAATAAGAGAGGTTTGTAAGGGCTTGATCGGGGGTTCGATGCCCGCCCGAGGTGGACTTTATCCTCAACGGATAAAGCTCGTTCTTGGAAAGGCTGTTTTTTTTCCAATCCTGTCCTCTCTTCGATCGTTGTTGTTGTTGTTGTTGTTCAAAGAGTTTTGATAGAAGGAACTGTAACAACGGAGGTCTTCTAGTACCAAAACTGAAGAGAGGAGCACAGGACAGGAGAAAACCAGCAGTTCCGAGAACGAACCTTATCTGTTTATGATAAAATTCGCCTCGGGTGGAAATCGAACCCGCGACCTTCTGCTTACAAGGCAGTCGCGCTACGGGCTACCTTCCAAATCAGAGAATAAAAAACAACAGTAAATATGTTACCTAAAAGAAAAAGAAAATAGGATACTTGTCACGCACAATTAATGGAAAGTTGCTACAAAAAGGTGTCACAAAAATGAGCAGTGACTGGTGTTTTAGAGGGTCTAGTACCGAAATTGAAGAGAGGAGCACGGGACAGGAGAAAACCAGCAGTTCCGAGAACGAACCTTATCTGTTGAAGTTCGCCTCGAACCTTATCTGTTGAAGTTCGCCTCGGGTGGAAATGGAACCCGCGACCTTCTGCTTACAAGGCAGTCGCGCTATGGGCTACCTTCCAAATCAGAGAATAAAAAACAACAGTAAATATGTTACCTAAAAGAAAAATAAAATAGGATACTTGTCACGCACAATTAATGGAAAGTTGCTACAAAAAGGTGTCACAAAAATGAGCAGTGACTGGTGTTTAAGAGGGTTAGGTTAAACACAAAAAGGACCTTTCTTTTTTTACTGTCGTGCTTTCTGAATAATTACCGATAGTTTACTCACCACAAGTAACACATAATAACAAGGCGGGTTCGTATGGTCCCGTTGTCACAAATCTCGCGGAACACGTTTCGTATAGAGGGTTAGGTTAAACACAAAAAGGACCTTTCTTTTTTTTACTGTCGTGCTTTCTATATTAAATTTAACGATAGTTTACTCACCACAAGTAACACATAATAACAAGGCGGGTTCGTATGGTCCCGTTGTCACAAATCTCGCGGAACACGTTTCGTACGTCGTTCTTGGTCAGCCGCTTCTGTTCCAACAGGACCAACAGCTCGTCCAGAGTTTTACGGCGACAACATTCACGCTGGACACACTTGTTAAGCTGTCGTAGGAGTTTGTCCCGGGCTATGGCCACCGTGTCTTCCTCTAGGGAGAGAAGGGAGGGAGGGGGAGGATGGGAGGCGGGGGGAGATACAAAAAGCCTTTCTTTTCCACGGACGTGACCGAAATTTACGTAAATAAAATTTGCAATAGTATTTCGATGACAAAAAAAAATCGACGGGTTACTTTCTGGTGTTGTGTTGACCCACCACCTAAATGGGAAGCAGGTATTGTGTCTCTTCTCGCCCATCTGTTGAGAAGCATTCTAAGGGATCGGCATGCTGCGACACAGACCACAAGTCTCATGCAGCAGTTGTTTCATTGCTACGAAATAAAAACGGCAATGAAACACTCACCTTAAAAAAAAAAAAAAAAAAAAAAAAAAAAAAAAAAAAAACCAACAACAAAAGGGTTTTCTCTGGTTGACTGCAGTTCAGGACGAGTCAATTAAACATGACTAGAGGCCATCATCTCAGTGTATGGCTGATGTAAAAAGATATATGGGGCTCAACCAAATGACAATTTTTTTCGAGATAGAGTCCTATTCCGATGTAAAAGTACCCAAAAAGTGCATTGGCGCACTCAAAGAAAGGTCGCAAAAAAATAACGTTGAAGCAGCCATGGTTTACGACCTCGCATGAACTGACGTCATCACGAAAAAATGGCACAGCTTTTTTAAAGGGTTTTCTCTGGTTTTAAAGAATAAGTACAAGTCCTCACAATGGTTGACTGCGGTTCAGGACGAGTCAAATTCAATTAAACATGACTAGAGGCCATCATCTCAGTGTATGGCTGATGTAAAAAGATATTTTTCCTTTATTCTGCCATCAATTATAAACATTATGAGACTTAAGCTTGAGAACTATTCTCACTAAATCGTCTAGCGTCTCTTACCCATGTTAATATTATGAGACTTAAGCTTGAGAACTATTCTCACTAAATCGTCTAGCGTCTCTTTCTCTTACCCATGTTTAACTTTAATCCTGTGTTAGGTGTTACCTTAATAAGATGGTTTTTACCTTTGTTTAGAGCAGGTCTAGAGCCTCGTTAGGTGTTACCTTAATAAGATGGTTTTTACCTTTGTTTAGAGCAGGTCTAGAGCCTTGAGAATAGTCGTTGAGTGAGGCCTCCCTATGAGATTCATCGTCACAGAGATATTCAAAGTCTATAATCTTGTTCTTGGTATATTTCCACAGAGGTGATTCTGGTATGAACCTGATGAAATGATAAGGAAACACATAATTAGGTACTTGTTCTTGGTATATTTCCACAGAGGTGATTCTGGTATGAACCTGATGAATGGTGAAGAAACACAACCATAATTACTAGTGTTATTCTTGAAAGCGCCATGTCACGGGTTCGATTCCCGCCCGGGGAGAAACTTATCCTAAACAGGTAGGTAGGTTCTCGTTTATGAACCTGATGAAATGATAAGGAAACACACAATTAGGTACTTATTCTTGGTATATTTCCACAGAGGTGATTCTGGAATGAACCTGATGAATGGTGAAGAAACACAAACATAATTACTAGTGTTATTCTTAAAAGTGCCATGTCACGGGTTCGATTCCCGCCCGGGGAGAAACTTATCCTAAACAGGTAGGTAGGTTCTCGTTCTCGAAATGGCTGGCTTTCTCTCTTCCATTTTGGGACGAAAAGATATCAGTAATTTTCAGTTCCCTCTGTCAAACCTCCCAAAGTCAGCCTAGAATGAACCTGATGAATGGTGAAGAAACACAAACATAATCACTAGTGTTATTCTTGAAAGCGCCATGTCACGGGTTCGATTCCCGCCCGGGGAGAAACTTATCCTAAACAGGTAGGTAGGTTCTCGTTCTCGGAATGGCTGGCTTTCTCTCTTCCATTTTGGGACGAAAAGATATCAGTAATTTTCAGTTCCCTCTGTCAAACCTCCCAAAGCCAGCCTAGTTAGCTTGGATGGTAGCGCGTCTGCCTTGTAAGCGCTAGGTCGATTCTCAGCCGGGGCGAAATTTATCCTAAACTGATAATGTTCGTTCTCGGAACGGCTGGCTCAGCCTAGTTAGCTCGGATGGTGGCGCGTCTGCCTTGTAAGCGCTAGGTCGATTCTCAGCCGGGGCGAAATTTATCCTAAACTGATAATGTTCGTTCTCGGAACGGCTGGCTTTGTCCTATCCTGTCTCTTCGCTTTCGGGACGATAAGACCTTGGTAGTTACAGTTTCCCCTGTCAAAATAATAATAATAATAAATAAATAATCAAGTATTAATGACTCCTCCGACCTCTGTGGCCGAGTGGTCAAGAGCACTGATTCTCAACCCGAAGATGCTGGGTTCGAACACCGGCCAGGACGGAAATTTTCTAACCAAAGAATGTGCCTTGAAGAAATGCGAAAGCAGTAAGTCTACAAGAAAACTCACCACACATAGAAGAGTGAGAAGCCCACGAAGGGGAGAGAGGTGACTAGTTCTGCATCCCGCCAGTTAGGGAACCAATAGCTCACTAGAGAGAGCATCACTAGACCCACAGTCCAGCATATCTCTGTAACCCACGCCACGCCGATACGCCATCTCGTGGGAAATAACTCGATGAGCAGTGTGTATGTACTGTTCAAGATACATACCAAATTTCAAGTCTCTAGCTCCCACCGTTCTCGATATATTTTGTTTACAGACAGACACACACACGGACCAATGGCTGAAACTTTGGATTTAGGCTCTAGGGACCTCAAAACTGTACTGTTCTGGAGACCCTGGGAATGAAGAAGAGAAACCAGTTAGAGAACCAATAGCTCACTAGAGAGAGCATCACTAGACCCACAGTCCAGCATATCTCTGTAACCTACGCCACGCCGATACGCCATCTCGTGGGAAATAACTCGATGAGCAGTGTGTACGTACTGTTCTGGAGACCCTGGGAATAATAAAAGGAAAGTTCATTTTTCAATAAATTAACATTAATAAAATTTCTTTTTGAATATACCTGTAAGTACTTGAGTACTTTTAGAGAATTATTCTTTCTTGAGAAAATAATGAGAAGAAAAAATAATGAGAAAAGTCAATTGCGAGTTTTCCAAATTTGGGTGAAACACCATTTGTTAAGAAATGTCTGACTGACATTTTGACTTTTTGTATACAAGATTCGTCGCCGACTAAAATTATTCTTTTTTGCCTAAAGCAAATTAACATCAATAAAATTTCCTTATGAATTTATGAATATATCCCAGTAAGTACTTGAGTACTTTTAGAGAATTATTCTTTCTTGAGAAAATAATGAGAAGAAAAAATAACGAGAAAAGTCAATTGCGAGTTTTCCAGGTTTGGGTGAAACACCATTTGTTAAGAAATGTCTGACTGACATTTTGACTTTTTGTATACAAGATTTGTCGCCGACTAAAATTATTCTTTTTTGTCTAAAGGCCCGTTCCCACTTGTAAGTAGTTCGAAAAAAAAAAATAATAAATAATAATAATAAAAAATCGTGTGTAAGTCTCATTTAAATGACATTGCCGACAAGGACATTTTGTGTCGATCGGAAAAAAAATTGTGAAAAACTCGTATTTTTTGCCACTTCTATTTTATTGTCATTATTTTTTGATCGAAATTTCAATGTGGAAAAAATTGATCTCTTTTTATAGTTCCAAGAAAGTCGTGTGTGATATTCACTTTATTTATTTATTTTTTTATTATTATTATTTTCAGGGTGTTCCTTAAACCTCATATGTAGTGTACATATTTACCTGTACGAAAAATCCTTGCATGGTTCTTAGGATAAGATACACGGGAAAGGACCTGTTATACACGATAGCTATACTGATGGCCCCCTGGCCATAGAAGGAGATGAGCATGATCACACGACGGCCGAATCTATCCGCTAGTAAACCGGCGGGTATCGAACCTAGGATCACACCTAGGAAGTACAAGGTCACTACCGCTGCGTTCCATTTGCACTCGTGATGGTACAGATGCCACTGGGGGAGGAAGGAATGGAAAGATTGCATTAAAAAAATAATAATCAATCAAGCAATCAATCGAATCATTTTTTTGTTTGTTTTGTGTTTTGTGTCATTTTATCATTATTTTGAGATCTTTCAATTTATTTGGCCTTACGCCAGCCACTCACTAACAGGTACACCTGATCAGGCCCGCCTGTCAGGTCTACCTGATAGTTTGTGTGCTCATCAGGGATCAGGTAGACCCGACAGATGGACCTTTTCAGCCGTACCTCTCAGGTCTAAAATTCGACTTTTTTTTTGGTTTTGTTACAAAACCTACCTACATTTTTTTACTTACCTCAGTGGCAATGGTGATTTCTTCACCTACTTACTTCAGTGGCAATGGTGATTTCTTTTTGCTTGTTCCCCGAAGTTGAGTTCACAGATTGGTGGTCTACATTAACGTAACAATATTTCGTTTGGTTGCTGTCTTTAAGGTCACTGATAATCAGGTAGACCCGACAGACGGACCTTTTCATCAGCCGTACCTCTCAGGTCTAAAATTCGACTTTCCGGAGTAGCTATTTTTCGATCTAATTTTGACAGTTTTCGACCGCTTTTTATTTTTGGCGGTTTTCAGCTGTGCTAACTAAACGGTTTGAGATACCTATTCAATAGGATCCGGAGTAACAGTTAGCTATTTTTCGACCTAATTTTGACAGTTTTCGACCGCTTTTTATTTTTGGCGGTTTTCAGCTGTGCTAACTAAACGGTTTGAGATACCTATTCAATAGGATAAGCAAAGTCGTGTGATGTTCACACCAGATTTTTTTTTTTTTTTGTTTTGTTACAAAACCTACCTACATTTTTTACTTACCTCAGTAGCAATGGTGATTTCTTTTCGCTTGTTCCCCGAAGTTGAGTTCACAGATTGGTGGTCTACATTAACGTAACAATATTTCGTTTGGTTGCTGTCTTTAAGGTCACTGATAGTATATGTATATTTGACCTGTTTGATTTGATTGTTTCAATTCAACTGGCAGTCTTATTTGGGGGAATAATTAATAATAATTAAAAATAACAGATTTTTTCCTTTACGCGGAAAATGGATGGCTGCGTTTGATAGGAAAACTCATCTATCGATTCTTCCTCGTTCAATCGAAAAGAAATCAATCAGTTTTTGTTTTAGACGGAAAATGTAAGACAGTGTTTGTTACACAACGCTTTCTATGGAAATATTGGACACATCTGGTCGCTGAAAACAAAGAATGAATAGTGGTCATTTGTCGAATGAGATTGAAAAGAGCCAACCTTACTACTATTTTAACACAATGTTCCAATCTTGTTTTAATTGTAACAAATCTGACTGAAAACCTGAAAAGTATCCTGGGTTGTTTTGGCGACCCGTACTTTGTTCAGTCCGTCTTTTTTTTCCAAGAGATTTGATAGAGAGAACTCTAAGCGGTGTTCTGCTAGGGTCTTATCGTTCCAAAATCGAAGAGAAAAGGCAGACAGAATAGAAGAAAGCCAGCTGTTCCAAGAACGAACCTTATGCCTTCAGGATAAAATCCGTCCCGGGTCTAGCGCTTACAAGGCGGACGCGCTACCAACCAAGCTGACTAGGCTGGCTGGATGAATTCGAAAAATCCCAGTTTGTAGAAAATAATTGCCAATAATTTTAATCTGCCCAATAGGTCCTACGCGAAATTTCTAATTTTAAGATTAATCAAGTTCTTTTACCTTAAGTCAATTGGAATAAAGTTTTAAAATCACCCTGAAATCAACTGAACAGTTTGTCAAGAAGTGAGCTCCAGCCATGGCTACAGGTCGCGAAACCCTACCAGTTCTAAATAGTGGTTATTTGTCGAATAGAATAGAATAGAATAGAATATACCTTGTTTATCCTGCCCGAATAGGACTGAAAAGTCCCTTTACCCCAGCAGTCTAAACAAGGTCTCGTATATTTGATGGGTTAAAAAATAACACATACAAGTAACAGTTCAGTAAAAAGACCTTGCTTAACTAGGAAAAAAAAGAGGGTAGATGTGAAATAATGGTGGTAGTAGGGAATGACAATGAAAAAAGATACAACAGGTAAAGATAGGTTGAGATTGAAAAGAGCCAACCTTACTACTATTTTAACACAATATTCCAATCTTGTTTTAATTGTAACAAATCTGACTGAAAAGTATCCTGAGATTCCTGAGTTGTTTTGGCGACCCGAACTTTGGGCAGTCCGTCTTTTTTTCCCCAAGAGATTTGATAGAGAGAACTCTAAGCGGTGTTCTGCTAGGGTCTTATCGTTCCAAAATCGAAGAGAAAAGGCAGACAGAATAGGAGAAAGCCAGCTGTTCCAAGAACGAACCTTATGCCTTCAGGATAAAATCCGTCCCGGGTCTGGCGCTTACAAGGCAGACGCGCTACCAACCAAGCTGACTAGGCTGGCTGGATGAATTCGAAAAATCCCAGTTTGTAGAAAATAATTGCCAATAATTTTAATCTGCCCAATAGGTCCTACCCGAAAATTCTAATTTTAAGATTGATATCTATCAAGTTCTTTTACCTAAAGTCAATTGGAATAGAGTTTTAAAATCACCCTGAAATCAACTGAACAGTTTGTCAAGAAGTGAGCTCCAGCCATGGCTACAGGTCGCGAAACCCTACCAGTTCAATACAATCCGCTGCTTCATATTCAACCTCAGCAATATTACGAGGCTGGCTGCTATTATGCCACACAACAGAAATATGAACTCGCCCTGGAGTATTTGGACCGAGTCTCCGATCACATTGTCAATCCAGATCATTTGCCCGTCGACAAGGAGAAAGTAAGTGTTGAATGTAATTTTCTTCTTCCTCGCCTTTTCCCGTGTACAGACGGGGTCAGCATTTTTCGTCAGCCTCTCAACCAGCCCTGACTGGGGTGATCGCTTTGGGCTGGGTTACTTTCTGGTGTTGTGTTGACCCAGCACCACCTAAATGGGAAGCAGGTATTGTGTCTCTTCTCTCCCATCTGTTGAGAAGCATACTAAGGGATCGGCATGCTACGACACAGACCACAAGTCTCATGCAGCAGTTGTTTCATTGCTACGAAAAACGGCAATGAAACACTCACCTTAAAAAAAAAAAAAAAAAAAAAAAAAAAAAATGAAACGTTTATGAAATAGGTAGGGTAAACTTCATGAAATAGGTTGAATGAAAGAGTAATATTTGAAGCCACCATTAAAGCCTACAAAAAGGTTAAAATGAAAGTGATGAGACCACCAAAAATGAAAGGTCCCTAGCCATCCTATTTAACACACATTCCGTTATCAAGCAGTGAGATCTAAGCAAGGTTTTGTTTAATCATGGCTAATAGGCTACTACATTAATACTCTGCCGATGTTCGTTGCAATGGACAGTGGACGGACACTTTGAATGATTTTTCAAAATGAACAATAAAAAAAACGCATGTTTTTCTTTTGAAATCTGAAATGATTTTGTTTCCCATTTTTCCACTTTTAAAATATAGGTTGATTAACTGTGATGAAACTTGTTGTTGTTCCTCCTATTTTTTACATTAAAAAAATCAAGGTCATTAGACTTTGAACTTACCAACAATACGGGTTCTCCATTCACACAATCAATCTCATCACAAACATCACCTGTCATCTTCTCTCTCGATTCTTCTCGATCAGATCTCCCCATCGCAAATAGCCGGCACATTCTACACATTTCCCGTCTACAGGAACATAATGGCCGGACCCTCGCAGGAAATAATTTGCCTTCTCGCCCATCTGTTGAGAAGCATACTACGGGATGGGCATGCTACGACACAGGCCACATGGTCTAATGTAGCAGTTGTTTCATTGCTACGAAAAACAGCAATGAAACACTCACCTTAAAAAAAAAACACACACACACACACACACAACAAATAGTTCGATGGCAATAATAATAAAGATCGTCGAGTAAAAACCTAAAACGTAGACCTCTCTTCGTTCACTCGTCAGGTGAAAGACGTTATCATCAAGAGTTTGAAGAAGAAGATTGATCTTTGTTGCAAACTGTGGATGTTTGACAAGGCTAGAGAAGATTTAGAGGCTCTCAAGAATTACACCAGCAGAGGTAATGATAGTGAGGCCCCACGGGGCCCAAAATTTACTTTAAAATAGGCCAGGATGGGAGAAGGCCAACCGTTCCGAGAACAAGCCTCATCTATTAAGGATTAAGTTCACCCCAGGCGGAAATCGAAGCCGCTACCTAGCGTTTACAAGGCTGGCTTAATTCAGCCTTTTTTTCCTTTGAAGAGGTTTGATAGAGTTAACTGTAAATGCTAAGGTCTTATCGTCCCAAAATCGAATAAAGAAGGAAGACAGGATAGGAGTAGGAGAAAGCCAGCCTTTCCGAAAAACGAACATCAGAATAAAATTCGCCCGGGGGCGGGAATTCAACCCGGGACCTAGCTCACCTAGCGCTTACAAGGCAGATGCGCTACCCTCCAAGCTGACTGACTAGGCTGACTAATTCAGTCCTAAATACTATTTATTCAACCAACCCCAGTGGTGTAGTGGTTAACACGGTGGACTCTGGATCTGGAGGTTGGTGGTTCGAGTCCAAGTCAAGTCATGAAATTTAGCGTTGTTGAGTTTTTCAATAAAAAGAAAAGAAAAACCCGGTAGCTTTTCCAAATTCATAACAAGGGGATCATCTTTATTAATTTTTTTTTTCTTATATAAAAAATTCTTATAATCATTGTTTACATTGTGTGCGCCCGCACACTGGTCCCGAGTCCCGGGTCACACTGGACGACATATACAACATCCCCCTTCTTTAAGGAGCAAGGATAGAGAAGATTTAGAGTTTAGAGGCTCTCAAGAATTACACCAGCAGAGGTAATGATTGTGAGGCCCCTTAAGGAGCTTCCAGAGGCCCCACGGGGCCCAAAATTTACTTTAAAATAGGCCAGGATGGGAGAAAGCCAACCGTTCCGAGAACAAGCCTCATCTATTAAGGATTAAGTTCACCCCAGGCGGAAATCGAAGCCGCAACCTAGCGTTTACAAGGCTGGCTTAATTCAGCCTTTTTTTCCTTTGAAGAGGTTTGATAGAGTTAACTGTAAATGCTAAGGTCTTATCGTCCCAAAATCGAATAAAGAAGGAAGACAGGATAGGATAGGAGAAAGTTCGCCCGGGGGCGGGAATTCAACCCGGGACCTAGCTCACCTAGCGCTTACAAGGCAGACGCGCTACCCTCCAAGCTGACTGACTAGGCTGACTAATTCAGTCCTAAATACTATTTATTCAACCAACCCCAGTGGTGTAGTGGTTAACACGGTGGACTCTGTATCTGGAGGTTGGTGGTTCGAGTCCAAGACAAGTCATGAAATTTAGCGTAGTTTATCAAGCGAGGAAGGGCATTTGTGACAAGCATTTAATGCTCAACACATTTAAAATTCCTATTTAGCGTAGTTTATCAAGCGAGGAAGGGCATTTGTGACAAGCATTTAATGCTCAACACATTTAAAATTCCTATTTCATTCCAGGGCTCCGAGCGTTAGAGGATAAAATAGACGATGCATACTGGCAGGCGGCCATATTTCAACTGGAGAGGGAAGCGAAGAATGCCACATCCACTCATACCAGGACAGAAGAGCAGTCTTGCTTCTGTATGGAAAATGTGGAGGAGCTGGAGGAGGAAGAGGAAGAGTCATCCACTCATACCAGGACAGAAGAGCAGTCTTGCTTCTGTATGGAAAATGTGGAGGAGCTGGAGGAGGAAGAGGAGGAGGAGGAGGATAGTGAGAGTGATTAGTGGATTTGTTTCTAAACAATTTTATTTTATAACTAGCCGAAACCCAACCCGTCGCTTTGTGAGAAGACTGGTTGAATATGACGTCATCGCGTACGGGAGAGTATTCTGTGACGTCAGAGTTCAAGATTTTACCGGTATGTTTTAAATCGATTTATCTCCGGATCTAGAAGTCGTAGAAGAAAGAGAAAAATTTTCTTGTTCCTCGTTTTTTTTCTGCTCTTTCACTTAGAAACCTCACCAAAGCGAAATTATATTCAAATAAATGACAAACTTACCAGGTACAATGTCGTTATCACATGTTTTATTTCTACTATTCATTATCATCACATCACTTTCCTCAGTCTTGTTAATGATCTTGCTCCCCCGTCGTACACAGGGAGCAGTGTCTACACATCGCTTACTCTCATCATCTCGCATCACAAGGCCTAGACTGAAGGAGTTGGCATACTTAATGTCAAACTCGCTTAGAATTACACAACAGAAGTATGAACTCGCCCTGGAGTATTTGGACCGAGTCTCCGATCATATTGTCAATCCAGATCATTTACCCGTCGACAAGGAGAAAGTAAGGGTTGAATGTAATCTTCTTTTTCTTCGCCTTTTCCCGTGTACAGACGGGGTCGGCATTTTTCGTCAGCCTCTCAACCAGCCCTAACTGGGGTGATCGCTTTGGGCTGACATTTGGGTTTGGCTACAAATTTTACGAGCGGATGCCCTTCGCACTCAACCTTTGCTATATCTTTAGCAAGGGAAATTCAGGCTGGTATACTCCCGACACACCTTAATGTAACAGCGAAGGAATTTATTCTTAATTTCTTAATAATATTCAATAATAAATTCCTTTACTGCTTTGTAAAGAAATTGCTAAGAAATAAATACAGCTGTTCAGATACCCACCAGTTGCCCCTAAGAGACGGAAACTAATCACTTTCTACTCCAGAAAGGTACCGGGAGACCAAAAGGTTAAGAACCACTGCGCCTACTGATAACAGTGTCTTTCAGAAACAGTCCACTGTCTGTCTCAATCATTAGTCTGATTCATCGATTAAATATTGTAAACACATGAATGAGACACACAGAGCACCCTTTGATTCTTGTACTTAGGTATTTTTTT
Organism: Diaphorina citri; assembly: GCF_000475195.1. Lineage (NCBI taxonomy): Eukaryota > Metazoa > Arthropoda > Insecta > Hemiptera > Psyllidae > Diaphorina > Diaphorina citri. The sequence continues at coordinate 205,423 of NW_007377744.1, forward strand.
TTTTTTTTTTTACTCACGATGGTTGACTGCGGTTCAGGACAGTTTGACCAAAGATGAAATATGTTATGTATATCGTTTTACAAACAAATAACTTGACACAAAATCCGCCTTTATTCTTCATCACAAAACACATTCTTTTTTTTCATTGATAAATTTCATTGTGCACCAAGGGTGGCCTTAGGAGTTAACTCATTACTCATAAGAGAATGCCATAAAAACATTACCTCCACCATTGATCAAATTTTGTTTTTGTCATGTTTTGTATCACTATACCTTACATTGCATTAAACGTGAAACGTTTATGAAATAGGTAGGGTAAACTTTATGAAATAGGTTGAATGAAAGAGTAATATTTGAAGCCACCATTAAAGCCTACAAAAAGGTTAAAATGAAACTGATGAGACCACCAAAAAGCGCTCTAAAGTAATCAAAGGTCCCCAGCCATCCTATTTACACATTCCGTTATCAAGCAGTGAGATCTAAGCAAGGTTTTGTTTAATCATGGCTAATAGGCTACTACATTAATACTCTGCCGATGTTCGTTGCAATGGACACTGGACGGACAGTTTGAATGATTTTTCAAAATCAACAATAAAAAAAACGCATGTTTTTCTTTTGAAATCTGAAGGAGGAGGAGGAGGATAGTGAGAGTGATTAGTGGATTTGTTTCTAAACAATTTTATTTTATAACTAGCCGAAACCCGTCGCTTCGCTCCGGATTTCTGCTAGTAAATCCTCAAGGCATGGCCGTTCATGTCACTCATCCATTTAGTGGTCTTGCTCGGCGTAGCTTGACAAAAACGAACCGGAAAATAGCCTATAACCTTCATGGGAGTGCAAGCAATAAGTTGACAAAGTTCCATAGCAATCGGATGAGCGGTTTGGCCAGGCATAAAGTTCGAACACACACACACACACATATATACATTTTTATATATTTTATAATTACTTTCTTTGTATTGTTATCACGTTATCTGTATTCAGTTGGTAGGGGACATGGTATACCTAGTTGTATTCGATTATGTGAGGTCAGTCAAGCATGGCTGAACCAATGAGATTGTGACATTTTTCAGTGTTTACGTCCAAAGCGGAATCTCATTGGTTCAGCCATGTTTGACCGACTTTTATTTCACATAATCGAATACCTATAACTTCTCTTTCAAAGTTTAGGAATGAATAGAACTAGTAAAAATCTGGTGTGAACATCACACGACTTTCCTTATCCTATTGAATGGTGCTTATTTGGGTGTTCTGTTGTAACATTTACAATATTTCTAACTGTTTAGTCAGTATAGCTTAAAACCGCCAAAAAGCGGTCGAAAATACCGCCAACCGCAGCACCTATTTTAACGTTTTGTGTTGCATCCTTGTCACATTTGTGAACTACATACCAAATTTCAAGTCTTTAGCTTATACCGTTCCCGAGTTCTTGATAAAAAATCCCCTTAGAGTTTTTACAAGGGGGAGCTTTTCCAAGACCATATAAAGTTTTTGTTCAATACTTACATACTTAGATCATTAACCTATCCTAAGGTACTCATTATTCTTACCTCTGTCAAGACTTGTTGATACTCAGGTTTGAGCCATTGCACTGTCAGAGGTAGTCTCTGCCATGGAGCTGTCTGTAGCATTATATGGAGCAATCGTAGGCAATAAGTGTAGGTAGTCTCTTTGGACTTCTTCCTTGCAACATGCTGCAGACGGCGTGACATTTTAGGATGCTGCCAAGCCCACTCAAACTGCAAAGAAAGTGATTTTTTACTTTCTATTACTATTACTTAAATTATTATTTTTATATAAAAAAGCTAGCTATTTATTTTCTTCATTTCAAGCCTCTTAGCAAATAAAATCTGGCAAGAGCCTAAAAATAGTTGGTAAGTAGTTGTCTAGCTAGGTTTTTTTATACATAACTTACCCGAAGAGCAGATATGTCATTTGGGAATCCATAAACAATCAGTACCATATCCCTGTAAGAATAACATTTGATCTTTTAGAACAAAAACACAGCAACCTCTATCCCATCGCCTATTAACAGTAAAATAACATTAATACTTGTTAAATACCTACAGTTTAAAGAAATCTGAGGCTAAGGTCTACTTTAAAAAAAGAAGAGATTTTTTGTTAGAGGGAACTGAAACTGCTAGGGTCTTACCCAAATTTGAAGAGAGAAGGAACACAGACCTACAGTTTAAAGAAATCTGAGGCTAAGGACAACTTAAAAAAAGAAGAGATTTTTTGTTAGAGGGAACTGAAACTGCTAGGGTCTTATCGTCCCAAATTTGAAGAGAGAAGGAACACAGGATAGGAGAAAGCCAGCCGTTCTAAGAACAAACCTTATCCTTTGAACCCATGACCTAGCACTTACAAGGCAGACACTCTACCCACCAAGCTAACTAGGCTCAAGAGAAGGTACCTACTTCAATTATGAAAAAGAGTATTAAAGATTTTTATTTAAGAAGCAATGAAATATAGAAGTTGAGCTGAAAATAACCAGATGAACTAAAGAAGAAGACAACCTCTATCCCATCACCTATTAACAGTAAAATAACATTAATACTTATTAAATACCTACAGTTTAAAGAAATCTGAGGCTAAGGTCTACTTTTAAAAAAAAAAGAAGAGATTTTTTGTTAGAGGGAACTGAAACTGCTAGGGTCTTATTGTCCCAAATTTGAAGAGAGAAGGAACACAGGATAGGAGAAAGCCAGCCGTTCTAAGAACAAACCTTATTCCTTGAACCCATGACCTAGCACTTACAAGGCAGACACTCTACCCACCAAGCTAACTAGGCTCAAGTGTAGGTATTTCAACAGTTTCCATGACAGTGCCTGAACATTTTCTAGGCATACTCAAAAGTAAAAAGTAGGGTACTTGTGCAGAAGTCACATCCATGGAATATTGCTACCAAAGGAACTGGCACAAAAAAGCAGTGACCAGTGTTATTATAGGGTTAGGTTAAACGCAAGAAGGAGTTTTTACAATTAGAGCAGTGATTAGTGTTATTATAGGGTTAGGTTTGATACAAAAAGGAGCTTTTCTTTTCCACGGACGTGACTTCTACATAATTACCAAAAGTACATCTGGGGGGTAAGAAAATGCTCTAATCTCAAACCCAGGACTATTTGCATGACAAGCAAGCTCGTTACCACTGAGATAAGCGTGCTCTTTGACCACAATGCTACTGAGGTTGGTACTGTTTAGAGTGAGCAGTCCTATGAGGAATACCCGTCTTCTCCAGAATCCATGTTTCACCTTCTACTCATACCTGAGGCAGCTACAACAAGAAACTAGTAACTAATGCTATTATAGGTACATAACTTACCATGGTCCTCTGTGAAACTCTTCGGAAACAAAAGAAGGAGCTTAAAAGAATAGACAATAAGAACAAAATGAAAAAGAAAATACAAAATCACCATCTTGAAAATAACAACGAAATATGAAAAATTAATTAAATCAAGAATACCTTACACAATAAGAAGAAGTTATGGTCCCTAAAAGTACAGAAGTACTTACAGGGATGATGAAGAATAATTGTGTTAAGAACATTATAAAGAAAGAATAAACTTATTATTATTAACAGTTTCCATGACAGTGCCTGAACATTTTCTAAGCATACTCAAAAGTAAAAAGTAGATCTGGGGGGTAAGAAAATGCTCTAATCTCAAACCCAGGACTATTTGCATGACAAGCAAGCCCGTTACCACTGAGATAAGCGTGCTCTTTGACCACAATGCTACTGAGGTGGGTACTGTTTAGAGTGAGCAGTCCTATGCGGAATACCCGTCTTCTCCAGAATCCATATTTCACCTTCTACTCATACCTGAGGCAGCTACAACAAGAAACTAGTAACTAATGCTATTATAGGTACATAACTTACCATGGTCCTCCACCTTCTACTCATACCTGAGGCAGCTACAACAAGAAACTAGTAACTAATGCTATTATAGGTACATAACTTACCATGGTCCTCTGTTGCTAGTTTTATGAGCACCGCCAAAGTCTTTCCCCTTATTGTGCTGTTTGATCCTTCTGTCTGGATCAACTGTGTATCCGATGTACGTGCGCCCCAAATATCTTGGATTTCTTGAATAAAGGAGATAAACTCCATGAAAAACCATTTTCGGAGTTTTCTTTCTTTCTTTTTCTTTTTGCTTATCTTTTTTCCCTTTTTTAACATTAATTTTTTAAAAATTACCCGCCATTCCCGCCAAATTCTTACCCGATCTTCGATCGGGATGTTCATGTGAACGCGCCTTTCCGTAAAAAAAAGTTGCTGACGCGAGTGGCTGGCTTCTCAATAGTGACAAAAAACAACAAAAACTTGAAAAGTTGGAATTTTTGGGAAATTCAAAATGATATCCTCGGAAAATTCAGTGATAAGGAGATAAGGGAAAATTGAGACCTCTTCAATAGAAAACAGGATGAGCTAAAGTATACTTGATCCTCCAGACATCGCCAGAAGTAAGGAGTACGATGTTGCAACAATACATGAAGGATCTGGAACAGGTAAACACTTTTTCTGTGGGGGGAGTAAAAACTTACAGTTTATTGCTTATCTATTGACTAATGGATAATTGATCCCTGAAAGTAGGTATCATTTAACACCAATCCTACCTCGATACTCGCCTGGCATTCGGGAGGATGTGGGTTCAATCTCAGTGAAAATAAAAATTAAGAGCTGAATTTCAATGGATAATTGATCCCTGAAAGTAGGTATCATAAACTTAACACCAATCCTACCTCGATACTCGCCTGGCATTCGGGAGGATGTGGGTTCAATCTCAGTGAAAATAAAAATTAAGAGCTGAATTTTCTGGAATTAAGCATAGAGTTAGTCAAGTTCAGCTTAACTCTGTACTTAGAGGCCAACAGACCTAAATTTGGGTTAAGCTTAGGTGCAGGGGCAAACAGTCCTAAATTTGAGTTAAGTTTATGCAAGTTAACAAATAGAGGTGGGGGATATTGTCCTGAATATAATGGGTGAAAATTCCTAAAACTCTGTATTCCATTAATAGTACATTCATTACATATCTAGTTATGGTCCGCAAACAATTTGGGCCAGGCACCTTAGCTTGCGTAATATGTACTAAAGTGATGGGAATGAATTTTGAAGTTCTGGAATTAAGTATAGAGTTAGTCAAGTTCAGCTTAACTCCGTACTTAGAGGCAAACAGTCCTAAACTTGGGTTAAGCTTAGGTTAGGTGTAGGGCCAAACAGTCCCAAATTTGGGTTAAGCTTAGGTGCAGGGGCAAACAGTCCTAAATTTGAGTTAAGTTTATGCAAGTTAACAAATAGGGGTGGGGGATATTGTCCTGAATATAATGGGTGAAAATTCCTAAAACTCTGTATTCCATTAGTAGTACATTCATTACATATCTAGTTATGGTCCGCAAACAATTTGGGCCAGGCACCTTAGCTTGCGTAATATGTACTAAAGTGATGGGAATTTCAGTGAGACTTGTTCTCACATTTGCAGGTTATTTAGGAGAATGATAAAGTAACTATTCCAGAAAGTATGCCTATAAACAAAGTTTTAAATAGGGTTCTGAGTTGAGCTTTTAGTGTTGCCTATGTTAATCTACATAAAGGATAGAAATGATAAAGAGACTTTTGAGCTCTCTCTGAGCAGATAAACAAGACTAACCATAGTATGGTATTGGTTATTTCTGTCTTTTCCCCATGTAATATTCTATTAATAGTTACTTGACAAATTACATTACTGAGTCATGTTCATTTCTAATATTATATGATGACCTTGTACCTATGTATGGTTTTCCAATACATCGGTGTGTAAGTATTAATTTTTATATTGATTTTCCTTGAACACTTACTGGTAGGTAAGAATAATGTGTTTTTTTATTCTGTAGTACCTCAATCAGATTTTTTTTCTGATGAGGCTCTGGCTTTGGTGATGAGACTATTCTTTAGACTTGCTCCAGAATGATACATCCTGATTAGAAACCTCTGTGGCCATTTAGGTGTCCCACTAGCCTTGCACATGAGGGGTCCTGGGTTTGATTCCCATTGAAGTCAATGTGTTATATGGTGCACTTAGCCTTGTGAGGGCATCTGATTAGCTAGCTTCTCTGAATAATTAGTGATTTAGTAATCAGTGAGGGCTAGAAAAATATAGTACATTAAATCAGACTCTTGGTAATGTTATGATGTGTAATGTACTCAAAAAATTGAAGAGGTTTCACATTTAATAACCCTGAGGGCTAGAAAAAATATAGTACATTAAATCAGACTCTTGGTAATGTTATGATGTGTAATGTACTCAAAAAATTGAAGAGGTTTCACATTAAATAACCCTATTTTTCTCTTCTTTCAGGATCCATATGATCCTGAGCAGTTCATTGAGAAGTTGGCATGGAAAATCCTGGGCAACTCCAAAAAGGAAGGAGTGGAAATATTTGATCCTGTTGTAATGGAAGAAACATTTGTGCAGTGTATAAAGTGAGTTGGTTATTTTCTCTCTCTCTCTCCCTCTCCCTCTTTCTCTCTCCCTCTCTCTCTCTCCCTCCCTCCCTCCCTCTCTCCCTCCCTCTCTCTCTCTTCCTCTCTCTCTCTCTCTCTCTCTCTCTCTCTCTCTCTCTCAGACTGACAGATGACAGACCTGGGTCTGTCATCTGTCTGAACATGTGTAGCCTGTCTGAACATCAGATAGTCTGAACATGTGTAGCAGATATAAGACTAGAAACTCCAAGTACCATTAAGGCAATAACTGGAGAATGAATTAGAATACTTTGTCTCCACTTGACTACCCTACTTATAACGCTACTTGACAAAGTATTCCATTTAGAAAATATTATTAAGCCAGTAGTTTGTTTATTGTGTTGACAGGGATTTCAAAGTGTCCTCCACTGGCAGAAAAAGCTTGATAGGTCCCTAGAGTTTTCCTCCACTCAAGCTCAGTCTGTCATCTGTCTGAACATGTGTATCCTGTCTGAACACCAGATAGTCTGAACATGTGTATCAGATATAAGACTAGAAACTCCAAGTACCATTAAGGCAATAACCGGAGAATGAATTAGAATACTTTGTCTCCACTTGACTGCCCTAGTTAAAACGCTACTTGACAAAGAATTCCATTTAGAAAATATTATTAAGCCAATAGTTTGTTTATTGTGTTGACAGGGATTTCAAAGTGTTGCAAGATCGTCAGCGTAAGAAATGTGAGAAGCTGGAGCAGCTGTGTCACGAGGAAGAGGTGAAGCATGTACAGAAACTATCGCACATCCAGGAGAAGAACAAATTATCCATGAACATGTTCCAAGCGTTGGACGAGCGGATCAACTATATTGCCACCAAAGTCATTCATCTTGGAAACCAACTCGAGGCTGTGAACACTCCAAGGTAGGAGGAAAACGACCAACCCCAGTTATGTAGTGGTTTAATACTCGTTCCCATTTGTCGCTCGGAAAAAAAATCGTGTCGTACGTAAGTGGGAAAATCTCATTCAAATTACCTACATTGGTTACAGCGACATTTTATGTCGTTCGGGGAAAAAAATTGTGTCGTGTGTAGTGGGAACACTCATTTAAATTACATTGCCTACAGGACATTCGTTCAAGATTTATTTCGGAGAATTAACTGGGAACAATATTTGTGACAAGAGTTTAAATATGATCGACCCCCCAACTCTGAATCGCACATGTATGTAGTGGTTAATACTCGTACTCGTTCCCATTTGTCGCTCGGAAAAAAAAAATCGTGTCGTACGTAAGTGGGAAAATCTCATTCAAATTACCTACATTGGTTACAGCAACATTTTATGTCGTTCGGAAGAAAATTGTGTCGTTTGTAGTGGGAACACTCATTTAAATTACATTGCCTACAGGACATTCGGTCAAGATTTATTTCGGAGAATCAACTGGGAACAATATTTGTGACAAGAGTTTAAATATGATCGACCCCCCAACTCTGAATCGCACATGGGACGTTCTGCATAGAAAGCATACGAGTTACCACTGGTCTGTTTCTATCTAATTATTAAATTATTATTCTTATTGTTCATCATCATTGTTGTTGCGTCTTCGTAGCCGAAGGTTGCTCAGATTCTTCTAATGACATTCCTCCATTCTTCTCTATTCTCTCTTTTGCATTCCCCATATGCATTCTTATTGTTATTTTCTAATTTTATTCTAGATCGCGTGCTGTGGAGGCTCAGAAGCTGATGACCTACTTCTCGGAGTTCCTATCCCCTGGGCCTCTCCTCATCGATGTGGTCTATTCTCTGCCATTCTTATTCTAGATCGCGTGCTGTGGAGGCTCAGAAGCTGATGACCTACTTCTCGGAGTTCCTATCCCCTGGGCCTCTCCTCATCGACGTGTTTAATGACAAAGATCACGTCGACGAGGCTGCCGACATTATTCAGAAGCTCTACCACATCTCACAGGAGATACCTGATGAGAAATTCTCCGAGGCTAAGGCAAAGATTTATAATTACTTTCTTTGTATTGTTATCACGTTATCTGTATTTAGTTGGTAGGGGACATGGTATAGTATACCTAGTTGTGTTCGATTATGTGAGGTCAGTCAAGCATGGCTGAACCAATGAGATTGTGACATTTCTCAGTGTTTACGTCCAAAGCGGAATCTCATTGATTCAGCCATGTTTGACTGACTTTTATTTCACATAATCGAATACCTATAACTTCTCTTTCATAGTTTAGGAATGAAAAGAACTAGTAATAAGGATCAGGTACTTACGTGTGAGTGAGGGACACAGTTCTGAAACGTGGGCTTCGTATGATTGATGGAGACTATAGCGAAGTGTAGCGACAGACATATGAGCAGCACAAATTGACCCCGGTTAACTTTGTCCTCCATGACTTTTCAATCAGAATATAATATCCTGAATAGTAGCCACACTCCGCAGCAACTTCATAGATAGACAGCCTCTTATAGACCGAAGATGATAGCGAGTTTGAAATTTCTTTATCCGATGATTTAAAGCCTGGCGAGTAAAAGTAATTTGAAGTTTCTTTTAAAAAGCCTTTTTGGTCCGTAAAGCAATTTCAAGTTCGTTAAAGCACTGATAAAAAGCCTTTTTGGTGTGTAAAAGTAAACACAAGTTTCTTTATACACTGATATAAAGCCTAGCGTAAAAGTAATTTGAAGTTCCTTTATGCACTGGTATACAGCCTTTTTTTCGGGATTTAGCAGGAATATTATGATGTTATAAGCACCTTCGAAGTGTTATTAGTTATTATTAACCGATGATATAAAGCTTTTCCGGGCGGTAATGACGTATTGTTAACGATAAGGGATGTGGTACATCGTGTTTATGACACGAATGCGAAATGGTCATTCCTTTATGCACTGGTATACAGCCTTTTTTTCGGGCTTTAGCAGGAATATTATGATGTTATAAGCACCTTCGAAATGTTATATGATGTGGTTCCGTGTTCCGGGCGGTAATGACGTATTGTTAACGATAAGGGATGTGGTACATCGTGTTTATGACACGAATGCGAAATGGTCATCGTTTTTCCTTCCGGTTTAATGGTTTATCGTTCCAACTTCCTAATTTGCTTTACACATCCGCTTCCGAACATTTTAGACAATATTGAGACTTTATTATTTAGAGAGAAAACAGTAGAAAGTAAAAAAAAAAATGGTCATCGTTTTTCCTTCCGGTTTAATGGTTTATCGTTCCAACTTTCTAATTTGCTTTACACATCCGCTTCCGAACATTTTAGACAATATTGAGACTTTATTATTTAGAGAGAAAACAGTAGAAAGTAAAAAATGTCTATAATTTATTGGCTGATAAATTCAAAAATTTAGAATCAAAGTTTTATTTTTTAGGAAAAACAAAGTCCACCGTTAATCGTCATTGCTTTGTAATTCGTTTTATCTGATGGTGTGAAAAATATTTCGACAATATTATAAAGTAAGATTTCTAGCAGAAGTCCACAGTTTATCGTAATTCAGGTTATTTAATCAAAACAAATATCGAAGTTCGTATTGAAGTTCGATTTTGTGGGAAAAAAAAGAAAAACAATTGATCCACTGTTTCTTAAAGGTACAACAAAATCAATCTTGTCACTGCAAAATGTACGATGAGAAAAGAACTAAAAATATCTATTATTTATTGGCTGATAAATTCAAAAATTTAGAATCAAAGATTTATTTTTTAGGAAAAACAAAGTCCACCGTTAATCGTCATTGCTTTGTAATTCGTTTTAGCTGATGGTGTGAAAAATATTTCGACAATATTATAAAGTAAGATTTCTAGCAGAAGTCCACAGTTTATCGTAATTTAGGTTATTTAATCAAAACAAATATCGAACTTCGTATTGAAGTTCGATTTTGTGGGGGAAAAAAAGAAAAACAATTGATCCACTGTTTCTTAAAGGTACAACAAAATCAATCTTGTTACTGCAAAATGTACGATGAGAAAAGAACTTTTTGTCCACACACACTTTTCAGATTGTTTTTCTTGATAACGGACTAAGATAAGGAAACGATTTTTATGCTTTTGAAAAAAGTTTATTTATTGAAACTCAGTTGCGCACTTCGAGTCACGTCATGCAATTCCACAGATTCCAGCAGTCAAGAGAGGAAAATATTTAAAACCACCTTGCTATACATAATATAACTTGACTAAGTGACAAAGAGTGCCACACATATCAGAAAACAAGTGGACATCTTTTCTGTATTGAAATTTATTAGAGTGTGCTAAATGGACACCTTAAACATTCCTTCAAATGAGTTTGCGTATTTGTGGTGATTTGGTGATGTTTGTTAAAATTACAGTATATGTATATTTGCCCTGTTTGATTTGATTTGGTTGTTTCAACTGGCAGTCTTATTTGGGGAAAAAATTAATAATAATTAAAAATAACAGATTTTTTTCCTTTACGCGGAAAATGGATGGCTGCGTTTGATAGGAAAACTCTACTGATATACATCTATCGATTCTTCCTCGTTCAATCGAATATGTATATTTGACCTGTGTGATTTGATTCGGTTGTTTCAACTGGCAGTCTTATTTGGGGGAAAAATTAATAATAATTAAAAATAACAGAATTTTTCCTTTACGCGGAAAATGGATGGCTGCGTTTGATAGGAAAACTCTACTGATATACATCTATCGATTCTTCCTCGTTCAATCGAAAAGAAATCAATCAGTTTTTGTTTTAGACGGAAAATGTAAGACAGTGTTTGTTACACAAACTCTTTTATCACTCTACTGATAACAGAGGGGATGACTAACTGTCCACAGAGGTTTGTCGCATTCACTCTTTTAAACTTGGTCGAATAGGTAGTTCCAAAAAAAAGTCAGCCTAGTCGGACAGTAGCGCGCCTGCCTTGTAAGCGTAAGCGCGAGTTCGATTCCCGCCCGGGGGGAATTTTATCCCAAACAGATACGGTTCGTTCTCGGAACGAGTGGCTTTCTTCTATCCTGTCCTCTCTTCGATTGCGGGATACGGATAAGAACTCCGTTGTTAGAGTCCCCAGAATCAAACCTCTAAAAAAAAAAGTGAATGCCAATGATTTCATTGGTGGATGAGAGGTCTCAGAGCGAGGTTGGGAAAAGTGAACTAGCTCAACCAGCCAATACATCACTCTACTGATAACAGAGGTGATGACTAACTGTCCACAGAGGTTTGTCGCATTTACTCTTTTAAACTTGGTCGAATAGGTAGTTCCAAAAAAAAGTCAGCCTAGTCGGACAGTAGCGCGCCTGCCTTGTAAGCGTAAGCGCGAGTTCGATTCCCGCCCGGGGCGAATTTTATCCTAAACAGATACGGTTCGTTCTCGGAACGACTGGCTTTCTCCTATCCTGTCCTCTCTTCGATTGCGGGATACGGATAAGAACTCCGTTGTTAGAGTCCCCAGAATCAAACCTCTAAAAAAAAGTGAATGCCAATGATTTCATTGGTGGATGAGAGGTCTCAGAGCGAGGTTGGGAAAAGTGAACTAGCTCAACCAGCCAATAAGACCTGAGAGTTCTTATTCATCTGCCCCTATAAGAGACGGAAACTAGTCACTTTCTACTCCAGAAAGGTACCGGGAGACCAAAAGGTTAAGAACCACTGCGCCTACTGATAACAGTCTCGCCCCTAAGAGACGGAAACTAGTCACTTTCTACTCCAGAAAGGTACCGGGAGACCAAAAGGTTAAGAACCACTGCGCCTACTGATAACAGTCTCTTTCAGAAACAGTCCACTGTCTGTCTTCATCATTAGTCTGATTCATCGATTAAATATTGTAAACACAAGAATGAGACACACAGAGCACCCTTTGATTCTTGTAGGTATTTATTATTATTATTTTCAAAACAGCTTTTTATCATCATCACTCACTCTCACTTACTTTAATAATCATCAGTACGTAATTTTATTTTAAAAACAACCATTAGCTCAAAGAGATATAACTTGCGTTTTACCTTATACCTTACATTGTATTAAACGTGAAACGTTTATGAAATCGGTAGGGTAAACTTCATGAAATAGGTTGAATGAAAGAGTAATATTTGAAGCCACCATTAAGGCCTACAAAAAGGTTAAAACGAAAGTGATGAGACCACCAAAAAGCGCTCTAAACTAATGAAAGGTCCCCAGCCATCCTATTTAACACACATTCCGTTATCAAGCAGTGAGATCTAAGCAAGGTTTTGTTTAATCATGGCTAATAGGCTAATACATTATTACTCTGCCGATGTTCGTTGCAATGGACAGTGGACGGACAGTTTGAATGATTTTTCAAAATGAACAAAAAAAAAAAAAACGCATGTTTTTCTTTTGTAATCTGAAATGATTCTGTTTCCCATTTTTCCACTTTTAAAATATGGGTTGATTAACTGTGATGAAACTTGTTGTTGTTCCTCCTATTTTTTACATAAAAAAATCAAGGTCATTAGACTTTGAACTTACCAACAATACGGGTTCTCCATTCACACAATCAATCTCCTCACAAACATCATCTGTCATCTTCTCTCTCGATTCTTCTCGATCAAATCTCCCCATCGCAAATAGCCGGCACATTCTACACATTTCCCGTCTACAGGAACATAATGGCCGGACCCTCGCAGGAAATAATTTGCCAAACATATCATATGTGCAAGCATTGTGCATTTCGGACAGGCAAGTTTGTCTGTTTCCTCGATTGGTTTCTGACAGAGGGAGCAAAGAGGATCATCATCACTGTCTGGTTCTTGAGGATGAGATTTGGGTGGTTTTACGAGTTTGGGATCAAGAGGGCTGAGTTTGTCTACTTCCTCGATTGGTTTGTGACAGAGGGAGCAGAGAGGATCATCATCACTGTCTGGTTCTTGAGGATGAGATTTGGGTGGTTTTACGAGTTTGGGATCAAGAGGGCCCATTTTCATTGCCATATACTTGGGAAGAGTGGGGAACTGAGAATTGAGAGGAAAAGGATTAAACCTAGTACCTAGTGCAATAAACAGTCTTAGAACTTAAAAAAAACTATCCCTTGTTTTTTGTATAATTTCCTTTAAAAAATATTACACATTTAAAAGTGGGCCTCCAAAGGCAAATCTTCTTTGGTTTGAACTTTTCCCACTGTCATAAAATTTTATTGACTTTCAAGGCCCATTTTCCCATGACTTCTTTCTTTCCTCTCTTCCTGATATTCTAGTATTCTAATTTGTTTGTTTGTTTTGTGTTTTTTTTTTTTTTTTGCCTGAGGAATCCAAAAATCCAGATAACAATTCTATTAAATTTAGATTATTTACTTAAAATTTCTTGATAAAAAAATCCCCTTAGAGTTTTTACAAGGGGGAGCTTTTCCAAGACCATATAAAGTTTTTATTCAAAACTTACATCACAACCTATCCTAAGGTACTCATTATTCTTACCTCCGTCAAGACTTGTTGATACTCAGGTTTGAGCCATTGCACTGTCAGAGGTAGTCTCTGCCATGGAGCTGTCTGTAGCATTATATGGAGCAATCAGTAAATGGGTTTCTTCAAATTAAATTGATCCCAAGAGCAAGGCAATGCCTAAACCCTTGACAAATGGAGTGTGCCTGAAGGCATGTGATGTGTTCCAATCCACTCGACCCCATATGCATTCTTATTATAATTTTATTCTAGATCGCGTGCTGTGGAGGCTCAGAAGCTGATGACCTACTTCTCGGAGTTCCTATCCCCCGGGCCTCTCCTCATCGATGTGTTTAATGACAAAGATCACATCGACGAGGCTGCCGACATTATTCAGAAGCTCTACCACATCTCACAGGTGTGAGACTTGTTCTCACATTTGCAGGTTATTTAGGAGAATGATAAAGTAATTATTCCAGAAAGTATGCCTATAAACAAAGTTTTAAATAGGGTTCTGAGTTGAGCTTTTAGTGTTGGCTATGTTAATATACATAAAGGATAGAAATGATAAAGAGACTTTTGAGCTCTCTCTGACCAGATAAACAAGACTAACCATAGTATGGTATTGGTTCTTTTTGTCTTTTCCCTATGTAATATTCTATTAATAGTTACTTGACAAATTACATTACTGGGTCATGTTCATTTCTAATATTATATGATGACCTTGTACCTATGTATGGTTTTCCAATGCATCGGTGTGTAAGTATTAATTATTTATATTGATTTTCCTTGAACATTTACTGGTAGGTAAGAATAATGTGTTTTTTGTTCTGTAGTGCCTCAATCAGATTTTTTTTTTCTGATGAGGCTCTGGCTTTGGTGATGAGACTATTCTTTAGACTTGCTCCAGAATGATACATCCTGATTAGAAACCTCTGTGGCCATTTAGGTGTCCCACTAGCCTTGCACATGAGGGGTCCTGGGTTTGATTCCCATTGAAGTCAATGTGTTATATGGTGCACTTAGCCTTGTGAGGTGTGTTTAATGACAAAGATCACATCGACGAGGCTGCCGACATTATTCAGAAGCTCTACCACATCTCACAGGAGATACCTGATGAGAAATTCTCCGAGGCTAAGGCAAAGATAGCGGCCAAGTATGACGAGATAGAGCGGTGTCTGATAGAGGAGTTTGTCAAGGCACATCGTACCAGTGATCTGACGCGGATGCAAGAGATTGCCAACATTCTCAGTCACTTTAAAGGTGAGTAAAAAATATATTGATAGATTCTGACGTGACTTTGTGAAGATTCATCTTGAAAAGAAGAACACAAATAGCTGTTACTCTTCACAGCAACTGTGAAGAGTGAGTAAAAAAAAAGATGAGTGTTTCATCGCTGTTCTTATTTCGTAGCAATGAAACAACTGCTACATTAGACTCGTGTGGTCTGTGTCGTAGCTCGTAGCATACCCATCCCGTAGTTCCTCTCATCAGAAGGGCGAAAAGATCCCAGTTTTTTTTTTTTTTTTTTTTTTTTTTAGTAATTAGTGAGGGCTAGAAAAATGTAGTAAATTAAATCAGACTCTTGGTAATGTTATGATGTGTAATGTACTCAAAAAATTGAAGAGGTTTCACATTTAATAACCCTATTTTTCTCTTCTTTCAGGATCCATATGATCCTGAGCAGTTCATTGAGAAGTTGGCATGGAAAATCCTCGGCAACTCCAAAAAGGAAGGAGTGGAAATATTCGATCCTGTTGTAATGGAAGAAACATTTGTGCAGTGTATAAAGTGAGTTGGTTATTTTCTCTCTCTCTCCCTCCCTCTCCCTCTCTCTCTCTCTCTCTCTCTCTCTCTCTCCCCCCTTCCCCCTCCCTCCCTCTCTGTCTCCACTTGACTGCCCTAGTTATAACGCTACTTGACAAAGTATTCCATTTAGAAAATATTATTAAGCCAGTAGTTTGTTTATTGTGTTGACAGGGATTTCAAAGTGTTGCAAGATCGTCAGCGTAAGAAATGTGAGAAGCTGGAGCAGCTGTGTCACGGGCATCCAAGATTCATCAAAAATCTACTTAGATTAAATCGATTGACCGATAGTATTGATATTGCGACGTTTATTGGTCGCATTATTGTTATACATAACCCTAAACAGCCCAACAAGCAAGAGGCATTTCAAAGGGTATTCTTCGAAAGAGTAAGACCAAACCCTCACGATGCGACTGTGAACATGGCTCAAGACCATTACCCTGGTGTATGACTGATAAAAATTAGTTCTTTTTTCATCCCATCCCATGCCATGGTAGGAAATACTTTGTTTTGCTATCACCATTCGGCCTTAACCAAACCCAACGTTGCTTAACGATGCGACTGTGATTCAATAAAACATGGCTCAAGACCATTACCCTGGTGTATGACTAATAAAAAATAGTTCTTGTTTCATCCCATCCCATGGTAGGAAATACTTTGTTTTGCTATCACCATTCGGCCTTAACCAAACCCAACGTTGCTTAACTTGGTAAGTAGATCTACGTGCCGCGATGCCTACATTACTTTTTACCAAAAAGTGCTTTTAGCCATCCTATTACTAGTTTGTTAATTCCCCTGTAGACAATAACACTGTAACATAGAATGTAATGTACCTATATTTTAATGTAATCTATCAATTAGAGAAATATTATTACCAAATAAGTTGATTTTCCTTTCTTTTTTGCCTTTAAGAGCAGACCCTCTTATTTTGGGTTTAGGTTAGTTATAAATAACGCAACAGGTGAGAAATGGAAGGTATGAGACCAAGAGGAAGACCGAGATACCGATATAGTGATGTCATCAGAGCTGATATTCAAAGAAAACAAGGAAATTGGTTTTTGCCTTTAAGAGCAGGCCCTCTTATTTTGGGTTTAGGTTAGTTATAAGACTTATAACCCAACAGATGAGAATGGAAGGTATGAGACCAAGAGGAAGACGGAGATACCGATATAGTGATGTCATGAGAGCCGATATTCAAAGAAAACAAGGAAATTGGAACGACATCGAGAGGGAGCAGAGATACAATGATCGAAATTGGTGGAGAGGCTTCGTACATCGACCCGTCCCATGATGGAACGATTATGGATTGATGGTGATGATGATGATGAACTCTTGGAGGGTTTCAGCAGTCATTATATATAAGTTCTGTGGGTCAACTTGATAAGGAGAACCAAAAACCAAAAAGAACTGCCTTTTTGGTTCTCCTTATCAAGTTGATGATGATGATGAACGCAACAGGGCTGCCTGGAAGAGACTGACAAGAAACGCCGACCCTATTTAAATAGGAAAAGGCTAGGAAGAAGAAGAAGAATGTCACTTTTAACAACTTCTCGTTACGTGGGTTTTACTCACCATTCGGTGACAAGCTACCCGCCTCCTCAATTTAACCTCATCCAGCCAGAGTGGAGCCGGGAACCCAGCAGCACGCGATTGCCCCCATGGTCACCCATCCGGGTACTAACCACGTGCAACGTTGCTTACCTTCAGTGAACCATGGCGAACTGGTGCATTCAACGTGCTATCGACGCTGTTTTTTTTTTTTTTTTTTTTAAGTTTTTTTTTTAGGGGGGTTTTTTCCCCCCGAAATTTAATTTTAAAAAAAAAAGTTCTCTATCTCTCTTTCTCTTACATAGTATTGATTACTTTGTGTTCCCATCATATTCTTATCTAGTTCATGTATTTTTGTCTCTCTCCCTCCCTCACACTCCCTTTCCTATCTCTCTCTTCTCCCTCCTTCATCCCTTTTTGTGTTCCCATTATATTCCCCCATTTATTGTCTCTCTCACTCACTCCCTCCTTTGTCTTTCTCTCTCCCTCTCTTCCCTTTCCTCCCTCTCTTTCCCAGTAAACTTCGTTCTTACCCAACAAGTTTCTACTTACTTTATTCTCAGCTATTTTGTTCTACCCCTTCTCTCCCCTTCTCTCCCCCTCTCCCTCTCTCTCCCTCTCCCTCTCCCTCCCTCTCTCTCTCTCTCTCTCTCTCCCCACTGGCAGAAAAAGCTTGATACCTAGGTCTCTCGGATGGTCTAACAGACCTATGTAGGTCCCTAGAGGTTTCCGCCACTCAAGCTCAGACTATCTGACAGACCCAACCTGGGTCAGATAGTCTGAACATGTGTAGCAGATATAAGACTAGAAACTCCAAGTACCATTAGGGCAATAACTGGAGAATGAATTAGAATACTTTTTTGGTGGATCCACTAGTATTTCTTATTAATGAATCCATAGATGAGGGAGTCTTTCCTGATTGTCTTAAACTAAGTAAAGTTATTCCCAATCCAGACCAAGTCATGGCCAAGTTCGTACTGAACATCTTTCATCTCAAGCTACAGAACCATATTGTCGCTATTCTGAGTGATGAGAGAGACAAGAAACTATACCTGACTCATTTGATGGATGTGTATATGAAAACTCAGCAGGTAAGTAATAGTATAGCAACCAACCTGGTTCTCGTGTTGAGCCAGCACCTATTATTATTATTATGTTAAGGCGGTCTCTTCCTGATCCCTGATGTGCCGCGTCCATTTTAGTTTAGGACTATTGCACTGCAAACATTTCAACGGGTTACTTTCTGGTGTTCTCGTGTTGACCCAGCACCTAAATGGGAAGTATTGTGTCTCTTCTCGTCCATCTGATGAGGGACATACTGCGGGATGGGCGTGCTACGACACAGACCACAAGAGTCTAATATAGCAGTTGTTTCATTGCTACGAAATAAAAACGTTGGTGAAACCTCCGCTCCGTGCCCGAGTGGGTATCTCAGTTGGCTTGAACACTGAAGGTTCTGGGTTCGATTCCCGGCTGGTTCAACGTTTTTTTTTTTTTTTTTAACTCGGTGCTTGGGAATATGGCTATACTTTTAAATGTACGAGTGTCTAACTGTCTAATGATCGACAAATAAATTTATATCTATTATTACCCCTCTGACCTCTAACATTAACCTCGTTTGCTTTACAGGTGAGTCATGATCTCGCCCAGTACAACATGGGAGCGGATGACACCTACCTCACCAAACTCACGCAGAACATCTTCCAGAAATACCTGGACACTTATATCCAGGTGGAAACCACTAGTCTGAAAGAACGCTGTGGCTACCTGCTGCAGAAGTACTACGAGTCTAAAGGCCATCAGAAGAAACAGCTGCAATCAGGCGGTCTGCAAGACCTGAGGCGAGACCTACAGGTAAGTAGAAACCACTCGTCTGAAAGAACGCTGTGGCTACCTGCTGCAGAAGTACTACGAGTCTAAAGGCCATCAGAAGAAACAGCTGCAATCAGGCGGTCTGCAAGACCTGAGGCGAGACCTACAGGTAAGTAGAAACCACTCGTCTGAAAGAACGCTGTGGCTACTTGCTACAGAAATACTACGAGTCTAAAAGGCCATCAGAAGAAACAGCTGCAATCAGGCGGTCTGCAAGATCTAAGGCGAGACCTACAGGTAAGTAGAAACCACTCGTCTGAAAGAACGCTGTGGCTACCTGCTGCAGAAGTACTACGAGTCTAAAGGCCATCAGAAGAAACAGCTGCAATCAGGCGGTCTGCAAGACCTAAGGTGAGACCTACAGGTATGTTGTAGACCGCGGGGTCGATTCCCGCCAGGGGTAGACTTTATTCTAGGCCGCGGGGTTCGATTCTCGCCCGGAGAGGACTTTATCCTAATAATGTTCGTGTGCAGAACGGCTGACTTTCTCCTATCTTGTCCTTCTCTCTTCGACCTCCGATTCCCGCCAGGGGTAGACTTTATTCTAGGCCGCGGGGTTCCATTCTCGCCCGGAGAGGACTTTATCCTAATAATGTTCGTGTGCAGAACGGCTGACTTTCTCCTATCTTGTCCTTCTCTCTTCGACC
Source organism: Diaphorina citri (assembly GCF_000475195.1). Taxonomy (NCBI): domain Eukaryota; kingdom Metazoa; phylum Arthropoda; class Insecta; order Hemiptera; family Psyllidae; genus Diaphorina; species Diaphorina citri. The sequence continues at coordinate 225,093 of NW_007377744.1, forward strand.
TCAGTAGTTACAGTGCCCTCTATCAAACCTTGAAAAAAAAAGTTGTTAGATTGGAGATTCGAACGTGGTATTGATGCAATTTCCCAGTAGGTGTCTCCTCTCAAACTTCCTACAGGAGTAGTCGAAGGGAATAGTTACAGTGCCCTCTATCAAACCTTGAAAAAAAAAATTGTTAGATTGGAGATTCGAACGTGGTATTGATGCAATTTCCCAGTAGGTGTCTCCTCTCAAACTTCCTACAGGAGTAGTCGAAGGGAACCAGAAAATGGTAAAAGAAAAAAAAAAAAAGCCAGCAGGATAACATAAGGTTTATTTATTTTCTGTTTCACAGGCTGTGATAGGTGCCCGGGCGAACATTAACATCGCCAACATAGAGGATTATGGTGGTGAAACCTTAGGTATTAGTTTTTAGTCGTACGACATCTTACGGGGTTTGGCTGAAGGACTTAGGTCTTTAAACAGGGAGGAGACCAGTCCAAAATGTCCGTTGCTAGAGAAATAGCAAAGGTGGAGTGCGAAGAGCATCCTTATACTCGTAAGTTTTTTTTTTTTTTTTTTTTTTTTTTTTTTTTTTAGTCAAAGGTGAAACCTTCCTGTCGGTAGAGGTCGCTATTGCTCTTCTTCAGGAAACCAAGATGGCGCTAGAGCGATGTCATATGCTCTCCAGATTAGAACAGGAAGCAGCGCATGCGCAGATGATATTCGATGTGATGTTGAACTATCTGATAGAACATGTGGACTATGGTATAGAGCTTGGTATACATACAGTCCCTATCCCTGAGACCAAGAGCAGCCAGCCTGTCATTTACTTTTTCAATATTGTATCGCAAGCAAACACGATTATACATCTACTGGAGAAACACTTTGTAGACGTGTTAGTCCCCCTGGTGGTGAATTCTATTATTTGATAGAACATGTGGACTATGGTATAGAGCTTGGTATACATACAGTCCCTATCCCTGAGACCAAGAGCAGCCAACCTGTCATTTACTTCTTCAATATTGTATCGCAAGCAAACACGATTATACATCTACTGGAGAAACACTTTGTAGACGTGTTAGTCCCCCTGGTGGTGAATTCTAGTAAGCTTGGCGACTGTCAACACAAGAAGAAGCAACTCCTAGATGACACGGAACTCAAAATACAAGCAGGCTTGGATCGGAGTTTGAACGCGATTGTGTCCTGGATCAAAATCTATCTCCAGTCAGAACAGAGGAAGTCAGACTTCAAACCGGAAGGCGACATTGACACGTTGGCTTCCACAGCGTGCACCAATGTGTGCGTGTACATCGCGTCGTGTATTAAACAGATCAACGCGTGTCTAGACGGAGCCAACGTGTCTGCCGTGATGACAGAGTTGGGTATACGCTTCCACCGTGTTATATATGAACATCTGTTACAGTTCCAGTATAACTCTGCCGGAGCTATGTGCGTCATCTGTGATGTGAACGAGTATATGAAGTGTGCTAAACATCTCAAGTCCCTTCTGGTCAATAGGGCTGATTGTGAGGCTGGTGAACACGGAAATAGGCAAAGAAGACGACGAAGAAGTAAGAGCGTTCTGTGAAATGGACCTTGCAAGGAACGCTTAAGGGATGTGGCATAGGTTATGTTAACCCACCATTCAGCGACAGGCTACTCGCCTTCTCACATTATCTTCACGTAGCTTGAGTGGGGCCGAAAAAAAAAAACCAGCAGCACACGATTGCCGATATGGTCACCCATCCCGATACCAACCACGCGGACCGTTGCTTACCCTTCGTGACCCATTGAAAACTAGTGTATTCAACGTGCTATCACCGCTGACTGATAGATGAAGTGATGTCTCAAACTTAACAGTGCAGCGCTCTGTTGGATTTCTGTGAGAAGTTTTCCATTTTCTCAAATGTCTTGTTATTGCATACCCATTTGATCGCGAGTACAGCAGGCGCAACATAGATAAAGTAAAATGTATCTTTTTATTCGGAGTGAGAGGGAGAGAGAGAGAGAGAGAGAGAGAGAGAGAGAGAGAGAGAGAGAGAGAGAGAGAGAGAGAGAGAGAGAGAAGTGTTGGAAATGTATGATCAGTCTGCGCGCTGCTGCTATAAAAAAGATTCACTAGGGTAATTTGAGACGAATTGTTCTGTTCCACCTCCTCAAGTCCTCATATTAATCTCACCCAGTTCGAATGGTTCTGGAAAAAAAACAGCAGGCGATTGCCTCTCGTGGGATACCTATTTGGATACCAACCATCCACGACTTTGCTTAACTTCAGTGAACCATTAACCATTGGGAACATTTTTGTCTTAAACGTGCTATCGCCGCTAGCAATGGATAAACATTATTTCTCAAACGTAACAGTGCAGCGCTCTCTTGGATTTCTGTGAGAACTTTTCCATTTTCTCAAATGTCTTGTTATTGCATACCCATTTGTTCGCGAGTACAGCAGGCGCAACATAGGTAAAGTAAAATGAGTAAAATGTCTCATTTTATTCGGAGTGAGAGGGAGAGAGAGAGAGAGAGAGAGAGAGAAAGCCAACTTTTTTCAAAGACTTTTTATGATAAAGTTTACTGGTGGGAGTCGAACCCGCGCTTACAAGACAGGACCACTACCTTCCAAACTAACTAGCCCGGATACCGGATAGGTACATATGTAGGTGCTAGGTGTATTATTATGATAAGTTTGATAAGACAATTTTATCTACTCATTTTACCTATACCTATACCTATGTACTAGGTACGAGTATGTACCTAAGTATGTATTTTTTTTTATTTCATTATTATTATTTTTTCTTTTTAATTTTAAAGATGAGTGTTCCACCGCCGTTTTTTATTTCGTATAGCAATGGAACAACTGCTACATTAGACGCTTGTGGCCTGTGTCTGTGTATAAAATCTAATTAAACTTTTCCCTCAACTCTGAAAACTCACCAGTTCTTGTGTGTGTAGGAGAGAAAGAGAGAGAGAGAGAGAGAGAGAGAGAGAGAGAGAGAGAGAGAGAGTGCCTAAAGAGACAAGAGGAGCCCAAAAGCAAAGAGAGAAGCAAGACAGGATAGGAGAAAGCCAGTTGTTCCAAGAACAAACATTACCTGTTTAGGATAAAGTTCACCTGAGTGGAAATCAAATCTGTTAAGGTCCAAACATAGTTGACCAGCTGTTGATTGACAGCCACACCTTTACCTAGCCCTTACAAGCCGGATGCACTGCCCTCTAACCTAACTAGGCTGGCTTACTGAATTCATATTTTATTTTCTTCCTCAGCAAAGTGTTTCATCATCACATAGTCAAGCGCTGAGTTCTCACTGCCCTCCAAGCTAACTAGGCTGGCTTACTGAATTCATTTTTTATTTTCTTCCTCAGCAAAGTGTTTCACCATCACATAGTCAAGCGCTGAGTTCTCTGCAGCAAGAGGTGGAAACTCTACGACAGGAAAACCGACTCCTGAAACAAAGAAGAGGTGGAGGCTCTGTGTCAAATGTGAGGAGCACGCGACTTTCACAAGAACTAAGGAATCAACTCCTGAAACAAAGAAGAGGTGGAGGCTCTGTGTCGAATGTGAGGAGCACGCGACTTTCACAAGAACTAAGGAATCAAGCCACACAGTCTGAAAATCTTCTCCGGTAAATGTGGATTTATTTATTTATTTTTCTTCATCATTTAAATAACAAGTTTCAAAAATTGAAGAAGAAATCAACACTATGATATGCAGTGTTTTAGATGTATCTGTTCAATTCCATCAAAATCTGTCAAATCATTGGGAATTTATAGTAAAACAATCAGATTTACAATACACTGCTAGGGCAAGTCATAGAAAAGAAGAAGACGAAGAAGAAGAAGAAAAAGGAGGAGGAGGTAGGAAAAAAAAAAAAAAAAAAAAAAAAAAAAAAAAAAAAAAAAACTCTCTATGCCCCCGCTAATATAGTTGCAAAACAAAATACATTATTCCTTTTCAATTATTTATTTTAATGAGCACAAGGTCCTTATGTAAATAATTTTAAATCAAATCAAATCAAATAAATAAACAAAAACAAATTTCTCTCTTTCAGGAACATTTGTCAATTGTGAACAACAATTTGGAAAAATTGTTCGGTGAACTGACTGAACTCCAATGTTTACGCACACTCAATCTCCGCTACAACAAAATCAAAAACAGTGGCATCCCTGTGGACTTGTTTCACTTGGAGGATCTGACAACCTTGGATCTGAGCCACAATAATATCAAGCAAATTCCCGATGCTTTGGAAAATGCCAAGAGTTTGCTTGTTCTTAATTTAAGTCACAATACGTAAGTTGAATATCAAGTAACCGATTCTGTACTTTCATAGAGATTCAATAGAGGGGACTTTACAAATGGAGCACTTATCATCCCATAATAGATGAAAAAAGCAGAACAGCACAGAATAGAATAGATAGAATATACATCATTTATACTGCTATGATGAGACTGAAAAGGATAGGATTAAACCAGACATTCCAAGAACAAACCTTATCAGTTTAGATCATTTAGTATAATGTTTGCCCCTAGTAGGAATCAAACTCACAACCTAGTGCTTGCAAGGCAGGCATGTACCTAGGCAAGCTTCAAACTAAGTTAACTAGGCTCCTTAAGGTAGGTATGAGAAATATCTTGCTTTGAAAAAATTCAATTACCATTTCAGTTCAACATAATTTTCTGAACACTTTTGTTTAATTTCAGAATCAACAACATCCCCAATGCTTTGTTTATGAATCTGACTGACCTCTTGTTTTTGGACCTAAGCAACAATAATCTGGAAGCTCTTCCTCCTCAAATGAGACGACTGACCATGCTTCAGACTTTGGTCCTGGACAACAACCCCCTGGGTAAGACTGGCACCCTATTTTGTGAACAAAAATGGAAACTCTCAAGTCAGACAATTTTTTTTTTGCCCAATCAGATGTTTGAAATTGGTGCTTCAGTTCAGCTTGAGATCCAGTATTTTGTTCATTAATATGGCCCTAAAATCCTGAGTACTAGATGTTGACAGGATGATGTACATACATACTGCATAATTGTGTATAGCGAACCTTAGTGGTTAGTGGACTTTGGATCTAAAGTTTGGTTGTTAAAGTACAAGTCAAGTCATAAAATTTACCAAGGTGTATGACATTAGTAGGAAACACCCTTTGTGATAGGCATTTCAGTAGGTATGCTTTACTGATTTAAATGCTAAAATGACAGGATAATGTAGGTACATACTGCATAATTGTGTATAGTGAACCTCAGTGGTATAGTGGTTAGTGGACTTTGGATCTAAAGTTTGGTGGTTAAAGTACAAGTCAAGTCATAAAATTTACCGAGGTGTATGACATTAGTAGGAAACACCCTTTGTGATAGGCATTTCAGTAGGTATGCTTACTTAACTGATTTAAATGCTAAAAAAAAAAAAAACTTGAAACTCTAGTTCGTATTATTACGAATAGGCCAGGCGTGGCTTCGAACTCTTAACGTTCGCGCCGACAGGGTGATGTAGGTACACACTACATAACTGTGTATAGTGAACCTCAGTGGTGTAGTGGTTAGTGGACTTTGGATCTAAAGTTTGGTGGTTAAAGTACAAGTCAAGTCATAAAATTTACTGAGGTGTATGACATAAGTAGGAAACACCATTTGTTATAGGCATTTCAGTAGGTATGCTTACTTAACTGATTTAAATGCTAAAAAAAAAAAAACTTGAAACTCTAGTTCGTATTATTACGAATAGGCCAGGCGTGGCTTCGAACTCTTAACGTTCGCGCCTCCCGGCACCCTAAATAGCTAAATACCCTAGAGTACATCCCTTTTCTCCCCTCCAGGTCATTTTCACCTGCGTCAACTCCCATCACTCACCAACCTGACCACACTGCGCATGCGCAACACCCAGCGCAACCTCGCCAATATGCCGCAGAGTTTGAGTAACCTGGTCCTCCTGTCTGAATTGGATCTGAGTCATAATGAGTTCACTAAAGTCCCGGAGTCCCTGTATACTTTGGTGTCACTGAAGAGAATTAATTTGTCCAATAATAAGATTACGGAATTGTCGAATAGTATTGGTAAGTGAATTGAGATGGAGTAGACTGGAACACATCACATATTATGTATCTACCTTCAGGCACATTCGATTTGTCAATAGTCTGAGTTTTCTTTTTCTTCGCCTTTTCCCGTGTTCATACGGGGTCGTCGTTTTTCGTCAGCCTCTCAATCAGCCCTAACTAGGGTGGTTGCTTTGGGCTGACATTTGGTTTTGGATACAAATTTTACGAGTGGATGCCCTTCGCACTGAACCTTTGCTATTTCTTTAGCAAGGGGAATTTGAAGAAACCATTTACTGATAAAATTTTGTAATGAAACAACAAGTTGACAAATAATCCAAACTTTCCTTCTCAGAAACTTGGACCAAAGTGGAAGTTCTCAACCTGTCCTCCAACGAGCTGTCAGCGTTACCCCCCGCCCTCACCAAACTGTCTAACCTGCGGCGTCTATTTGTCAACAACAACAAGCTGGACTTTGAGGGAGTGCCGTCCGGGATTGGAAAGCTGTCGGCATTGGAGATATTCTCCGCCGCCAGCAACCGGTTGGAAATGATTCCTGAGGGCTTGTGCAGGTAAGAATAGAACATACTTTGTTTGTCCTATCAGAATGAGACTGAAAAGTGCCTTTACTCCCGAAGTCTAAACAAGGTCTATACATATATTTCATAAGCAAATAAAACCTTGTTTGAATTCTAAAAGCTCCCATGGTGTAATGGTCACTGTGCTCGCCTTGCACGCGGGAGACCCGGGTTCAACTCCCGGGCGGTGTAAAAAAAATCTATCATGCAAATGATTGATTCCGTGATTGGCTGTTCCACTCAGCCTCCTGAGAAAAATGAGTAGCTATGTATAATATAAATGCGCACAGCAACCGGTGCCAGCATGGTAGGTAAACATTAGATGTTAGGATTAGTGAGATATTGGGAAAATCCTACAATGTTCCTCTTTCCCTTTCGTTTCCCATAGATGTGGATCTTTGAAGAAGCTGATTCTATCGTCTAACCGTCTGATTACACTACCCGACACAATACATCTGAGTGAGCTTCAAGTCCTGGATCTGAAGGATAATCCCGACCTTATTATGCCTCCTAAACCTCAAGTAGCACAGAAGGGTGAGTAGTTTCCACCCTTATTAGAAATATGTATGTATATTGAGCTATTTTTATAATTTTTAAATTATCCTACCTTGGTGGGGTAGTGGTCAAGATGCTCCCCTAATACTCAGGAGGACGTAGGTTCACTCCTAATCTAAACTAGTTGTAGAATTTCACCATCAAAAAAAAAAAAAAAAAAAAAAAAAAAAAAAAAAACAGGGCCCCAATAACGGTATTAGCCTACAGCTGGGGTAAATGGATCCGATGTTCCTAACACTGTGTTAGTGTGTTTGACTTCGGAACGAGAGATGATTTGAGTTCATGATAGATTTCACAAAGATTGATGTAGATTCAATTTCAATTTGAATCGAAATCAATTTTGTTTGAATTTAGTAAGTACGATGTCGGTCCCACAAATTAAATTTTGGGTAGTCTTGTTTTAACGATTGTTTTTGTTTGTTACAGGGGACGGCATTCAATTCTACAACATCGACTTCTCTCTGCAGAATCAGCTGGGATTGGCCGGGGCCGTGGTACCCCAGAGTGTTCCGCCTGCCCCCGCCCCGCGAGATCCTATAGCGAGGAAATTGAGATTGAGACGAGCCAAGCGAGATCAGGATAACGAGGCTGATCAGGATCAGGCGAAAATATTGAAAGGTAAGGGGGGGATCTATATCACTCCATCGGGATTTCAATTTCAGGATATAAATCAAGTCACACATACCCTACCTACTTTTTACTTTCTATTACCCTTACGTATAGGGAACTCATACAAGGTAATGAGAAAGTATTGCAATCGGTCCATTTTTTTTTTATTTTTTTTTATACCGTACCTACTTTTTACTTTCTATTACCCTTACGTATAGGGTACTGGTAATGAGAAAGTATTGCAATCGGTCCATTTTTTTTTTCAAGTCACCGTGTATCCGTGTAACTATGCCAAGGTCTTTAATGACAGGTGTTTTACTTTACCCGATTCGACTGATCTCATGGTGACCTCACCAGGCCTAAGTGTGGGGAGTGGGACGTTAGAAGTATACGATTGTCCCAATGGTCTCCGATTTGGACACTAACCACGCGCTACATTGCTTAAATTCAGTGATCAATCGGAAGTAATGCATGCAACGTCCTATCGCCGCTAGCTAAACGCTAAACGGGGTTTATTGATTTTTTTTAAAGATGAGTGTTCCACCGCCGTTTTTACTTCGTAGCAATGAAACAACTGCTACATTAGACGCATGTGGCCTGTGTCGTAGCATGCCCATCCCGTAGTATGCCTCTCATCAGATGTGAGACACAATACTTCCCATTTAGGTGCTGGGTCAACACGAGAACACCAGAAAGTAACGTTATTTGCAATCGAAAAACGAGTACAAATTTTTGTCGATGGTGGGATTCGAACCCGGTACCTTCTGCATGGTAAGCAAGCGCGTTACCACTGGACCAACCGTGCCCCGGTTTAGAATAAGGTTCGTTCGCCCCGCGCGGGACTCGAACCGGCGACCCAGCGCTTCAATCTGAAAATTGCTCATCAAAAGTAAAACACCTCGATAGTTCGTACAAAATGAAGAGTTTTTTTATTTTCTCATACAATGGACACTTTCCGAGGGGGAAACGATGAACCATGTCTAACAAGTAAAAAACAAAACAAAAGGTAAAAAAACAATGAGGCTGGGCCAGGGGCATTTCATTGGGGAGTAATACCTTTCGAGACAAAGCAGTAGTTTTTACTTTCTATTTTCAGCTTAACTCTGTACACAAAAAGCTCAGTTTGAGGCTCAGGTGTAGGGGCAAACAGCCCCAAAAGATGGGTTATCTATTTTCATTTTATATATGGATTTTTTTTAAGAGGTTTGACAGAGGGAACTGTAACTGCTATGGTCTTATCGTCCCGAAATCGAAGAGAGAAGGCTACCAAACAAGTTATAAGACTTATAACGCAACAGGGCTGCCTGGAAGAGACTGACAAGAAACGCCGACCCTATTTAAATAGGAAAAGGCTAGGAAGAAGAAGAATGTCACTTTTAACAACTAGGGACTTCTCGTTACGTGGGTTTTACACACCATTCGGCCACAAGCTACCCGCCTCCTCAATTTAACCTCACCCAGCCTGAGTGGAGCCTGGAACCCAGCAGCACGTGATTACCCCCATGGTCACCCATCCGGGTACTAACCACGTGCAACGTTGCTTACCTTCAGTGAACCATGGCGAACTGGTGCTTTCAACGTGCTATCGACGCTGTTTTTTTTTTTTTTTTAAGGTTTTATACCTCAAGTCCCTTCTGGTCAACACTTTGTTTGATTCACTTCACTCGTTGTGTAATTTACTCTTGGTGAAACCAGAGAATCTAGAACAAGTGTGTAATGGAGAGCAGTTAGCAGGGCTGGATAGATCCATTCTACTCTCTGGTCAACACTTTGTTTGATTCACTTCACTCGCTGTGTAATTTACTCTTGGTGAAACCAGAGAATCTAGAACAAGTGTGTAATGGAGAGCAGTTAGCAGGGCTGGATAGATCCATTCTACTGAATTTCATACAACTGAGGAGTGATTATAAAACTCAGAAGTTAGTCAACTCTATCAAGAGTTTGAGTAGTTGATAGTGGATGTACTGTTTTATTCGCGGGAATGGAAGATCTATTGTACTTGTATACTGTTCAAGGAAGGTATACGCATATCCATATCGTACTTTCTATAGTTAAGTTTTAGAACACCCTATTGGCATCCAAGATTCATCAAAAATCTACTTAGATTAAATCGATTGACCGATAGTATTGATATTGCGACGTTTATTGGTCGCATTATTGTTATACATAACCCTAAACAGCCCAACAAGCAAGAGGCATTTCAAAGGGTTCAGTATTCTTCGAAAGAGTAAGACCAAGCCCTCACGATGCGACTGTGATTCAATAAAACATGGCTCAAGACCATTACCCTGGTGTATGACTAATAAAAAATAGTTCTTGTTTCATCCCATCCCATGGTAGGAAATACTTTGTTTTGCTATCACCATTCGGCCTTAACCAAACCCAACGTTGCTTAACTTGGTAAGTAGATCTACGTGCCGCGATGCCTACATTACTTTTTACCAAAAAGTGCTTTTAGCCATCCTATTACTAGTTTGTTAATTCCCCTGTAGACAATAACACTGTAACATAGAATGTAATGTACCTATATTTTAATGTAATCTATCAATTAGAGAAATATTATTACCAAATAAGTTGATTTTCCTTTCTTTTTTGCCTTTAAGAGCAGACCCTCTTATTTTGGGTTTAGGTTAGTTATAAATAACGCAACAGGTGAGAAATGGAAGGTATGAGACCAAGAGGAAGACCGAGATACCGATATAGTGATGTCATCAGAGCTGATATTCAAAGAAAACAAGGAAATTGGAACGACATCGAGAGGGAGCAGAGATACAGTGATCGAAATTGGTGGAGAGGCTTCGTACATCGACCCGTCCCATGATGGAACGATTATGGATTGATGGTGATGATGATGATGAACTCTTGGAGGGTTTCAGCAGTCATTATATATAAGTTCTGTGGGTCAACTTGATAAGGAGAACCAAAAACCAAAAAGAACTGCCTTTTTGGTTCTCCTTATCAAGTTGATGATGATGATGAACGCAACAGGGCTGCCTGGAAGAGACTGACAAGAAACGCCGACCCTATTTAAATAGGAAAAGGCTAGGAAGAAGAAGAAGAATGTCACTTTTAACAACTTCTCGTTACGTGGGTTTTACTCACCATTCGGTGACAAGCTACCCGCCTCCTCAATTTAACCTCATCCAGCCAGAGTGGAGCCGGGAACCCAGCAGCACGCGATTGCCCCCATGGTCACCCATCCGGGTACTAACCACGTGCAACGTTGCTTACCTTCAGTGAACCATGGCGAACTGGTGCATTCAACGTGCTATCGACGCTGTTTTTTTTTTTTTTTTTTTTAAAATTTTATATACGGAGGTCTTATCGTCCCGAAATCTAATAGGGAAGGGAAGCATAGGAGAAAACCAGCCGTTCCGTCCAACGAACCTTGTCTCTTTAAGGAGTAAGGTTCCGTTCGCCCCGCGCAGGACTCGAACTGGCGACCTAGCGCTTCAATCTGAAAATTGCTCATCAAAAGTAAAACGAGCCAGCCTAGTTAGCTTAGTTGGTAGTGCGTCTGCCTTGTAAGCGCTAGACCGCGGGTTCGATTCCCGCCCGGGGCGGATTTTATCCTGATGGGATCATGTTCGTTCTCGGACCGGCTGGCTTTCTCCTATCCTGTCTTCCTTCTCTCTTCGATTTTCGGGACGATAAGACCATAGCAGTTACAGTTCCCTCTGTCAAAACCTCTTAAAAAAATGTAAAACACCTCGATAGTTCGTACAAAATGAAGAGTTTTTTATTTTCTCATACAATGGACACTTTCCGAGGGGGAAACTATGAACCATGTCTAACAAGTGACAAACAAAACAAAAGGTAAAAAAAAACAATGATGCTGGGCCAGGGTCATTTCATTGGGGAGTAACACCTTTCGAGAAAAAGCAGTAGTTTTTACTTTCTATTTTCAGCTTAACTCTGTACACAAAAAGCTCAGTTTGAGGTTTAGGTGTAGGGGCAAACAGCCCCAAAAGATGGGTTATCTATTTTCATTTTATATATGGAGAAAAATGAACCGAATCTGACCAATTCAAATAGTTCACGCCCATTTTTCTTTCGCAATTTTCATGGTGGTAGGACATAGAGAAATGGAACAGTGCCTGGCATTGTACCATTACCACTCTGAAAATTGCGATGGGAAAATACGCTTAATCTATCCTTTGAGTACAAACAACACCCGCAATTCCGTTTGAAATGGAAAACATTGGAAACATTTGGTTGACTTAACGCGTATTTTTTTTTTTTTTTTTTTTTTTTTTTTTTTTTTTTTTTTTTTTTTTTTTTTTTTTTGGCAACGTTGGAAAAAAGTGAAAATTTTTCCATTTCGTCCATTTTTTGTATTTTATTATTCACTTCCTCTCCTTTTCTTTTGGATATTTTTGGATGTGAGTGAAAAAATTTTCACCTCTGTTGGAAGAGAAAAAAACTTGTGTCATTTTGTCGCCATCTTTTTTTTTTCAACGAATCCACTTTTTTTTATTATTAGCATTTGAACTAGTAAATGGAAGAAGAAATCAGCTGACTTTGCATTTTATTATCCAGTACAAAAAGCACTGTGGTGGGGATAAAAAAAGTGACCACAGTGGAATATTTTGGATTAGGAAAAATTTCCGTTTCACATAAATAAAATAGGTACCCCTTTATTGAATGAAAAATTCAGCAAAATATTAGAAAATTTCAGCCGATTACATTACTTTCCTCATCATAGGGACATGGGACAAAGAAAGCAAAAAGAATCGAAGCGACAAGAAATGCAGAGAAGAAATTCGAATTCATTGTGTGAGATCACTTAAGCTAATGCCCGGGGCCATACAAGTTGAACTTTGTTTGTTTTCTACATGGTTTTACTTCACTTCTTTTAATCTCCTACCCTCCTCCATCAGGTTACGCCCAATGTGTAGACGCCTACATAGAGCAGTGCCAAATGTCCACCTTCAACGGGAAAGATCCGTTTCGTGAGGTTCTGCCCCTGTGTGAACGGAGCTTCAAGACTATTCATGCAGTGTTCAATAATCCAGACCAAGTCATGGCTAAGTTCGTACTGAACATATTTCATCTCAAGCTACAGAACCATATTGTCGCCATTCTGAGTGATGAGAGAGACAAGAAACTATACCTGACTCATTTGATGGATGTGTATATGAAAACTCAGCAGGTAAGTAATAGTATAGTAAGCCAGCCTAGTTAGCTTAGTTGGTAGTGTGTCTGCCTTGTAAGCGCTAGGCCGCGGGTTCGATTCCCGCCCGGGGCGGATTTTATCCTGATGGGATAATGTTCGTTCTCGGAACGACTGGCTTTCTCCTATCCTGTCTTCCTTCTCTCTTCGTTTTCGGGACGATAAGACCTTTTGCAGTTGCAGTTCCCTCTGTCAAACTTCTATTTTTTCCAACCCATATGATATGACATCCTAGCATAATGTTGATAAAACACTCAACTGTTTCCCCTTTATTTCTGACGTTTGATCGATGTACTTTTAAATGTACGAGTGTCTAACTGTCTAATGATCAACAAATAAATTTATATCTATTATTACTCCTCTGACCTCTAACATTAACCTCGTTTGCTTTACAGGTGAGTCATGATCTCGCCCAGTACAACATGGGAGCGGATGACACCTACCTCCATAATGTTGATAAAACACTCAACTGTTTCCCCCTTTATCTCTGACGTTTGATCGATGTACTTTTAAATGTACGAGTGTCTAATGATCAACAGATAATTTTATATCTATTATTACCCCTCTGACCTCTAACATTAACCTCGTTTGCTTTACAGGTGAGTCATGATCTCGCCCAGTACAACATGGGAGCGGATGACACCTACCTCACCAAACTCACGCAGAACATCTTCCAGAAATACCTGGACACTTATATCCAGGTGGAAACCACTAGTCTGAAAGAACGCTGTGGCTACCTGCTGCAGAAGTACTACGAGTCTAAAGGCCATCAGAAGAAACAGCTGCAATCAGGAGGTCTGCAAGATCTGAGGCGAGACCTACAGGTAAGTGGAAACCACTCGTCTGAAAGAACGCTGTGGCTACCTGCTGCAGAAGTACTACGAGTCTAAAGGCCATCAGAAGAAACAGCTGCAATCAGGAGGTCTGCAAGATCTGAGGCGAGACCTACAGGTAAGTGGAAACCACTCGTCTGAAAGAACGCTGTGGCTACCTGCTGCAGAAGTACTACGAGTCTAAAGGCCATCAGAAGAAACAGCTGCAATCAGGCGGTCTGCAAGACCTAAGGTGAGACCTACAGGTATGTTGTAGACCGCGGGGTTCGATTCTCGCCCGGAGAGGACTTTATCCTAATAATGTTCGTGTGCAGAACGGCTGACTTTCTCCTATCTTGTCCTTCTCTCTTCGACCTCAATAGTTACAGTGCCCTCTATCAAACCTTGAAAAAAAAAATTGTTAGATTGGAGATTCGAACGTGGTATTGATGCAATTTCCCAGTAGGTGTCTCCTCTCAAACTTCCTACAGGAGTAGTCGAAGGGAACCAGAAAATGGTAAAAGAAAAAAAAAAAAAGCCAGCAGGATAACATAAGGTTTATTTATTTTCTGTTTCACAGGCTGTGATAGGTGCCCGGGCGAACATTAACATCGCCAACATAGAGGATTATGGTGGTGAAACCTTCCTGTCGGTAGAGGTCGCTATTGCTCTTCTTCAGGAAACCAAGATGGCGCTAGAGCGATGTCATATGCTCTCCAGATTAGAACAGGAAGCAGCGCATGCGCAGATGATATTCGATGTGATGTTGAACTATCTGATAGAACATGTGGACTATGGTATAGAGCTTGGTATACATACAGTCCCTATCCCTGAGACCAAGAGCAGCCAGCCTGTCATTTACTTTTTCAATATTGTATCGCAAGCAAACACGATTATACATCTACTGGAGAAACACTTTGTAGACGTGTTAGTCCCCCTGGTGGTGAATTCTAGTAAGCTGGGCGAATGTTAACACAAGAAGAAGCAACTCCTAGATGACACGGAACTCAAAATACAAGCAGGCTTGGATCGGAGTTTGAACGCGATTGTGTCCTGGATCAAAATCTATCTCCAGTCAGAACAGAGGAAGTCAGACTTCAAACCGGAAGGCGACATTGACACGTTGGCTTCCACAGCGTGCACCAATGTGTGCGTGTACATCGCGTCGTGTATTAAACAGATCAGCGCGTGTCTAGACGGAGCCAACGTGTCTGCCGTGATGACAGAGTTGGGTATACGCTTCCACCGTGTTATATATGAACATCTGTTACAGTTCCAGTATAACTCTGCCGGAGCTATGTGCGTCATCTGTGATGTGAACGAGTATATGAAGTGTGCTAAACATCTCAAGTCCCCTCTGGTCAACACTTTGTTTGATTCACTTCACTCGCTGTGTAATTTACTCTTGGTGAAACCAGAGAATCTAGAACAAGTGTGTAATGGAGAGCAGTTAGCAGGGCTGGATAGATCCATTCTACTGAATTTCATACAACTGAGGAGTGATTATAAAACTCAGAAGTTAGTCAACTCTATCAAGAGTTTGAGTAGTTGATAGTGGATGTACTGTTTTATTCGCGGGAATGGAAGATCTATTGTACTTGTATACTGTTCAAGGAAGGTATACGCATATCCATATCGTACTTTCTATAGTTAAGTTTTAGAACACCCTATTGGCATCCAAGATTCATCAAAAATCTACTTAGATTAAATCGATTGACCGATAGTATTGATATTGCGACGTTTATTGGTCGCATTATTGTTATACATAACCCTAAACAGCCCAACAAGCAAGAGGCATTTCAAAGGGTTCAGTATTCTTCGAAAGAGTAAGACCAAGCCCTCACGATGCGACTGTGATTCAATAAAACATGGCTCAAGACCATTACCCTGGTGTATGACTAATAAAAAATAGTTCTTGTTTCATCCCATCCCATGGTAGGAAATACTTTGTTTTGCTATCACCATTCGGCCTTAACCAAACCCAACGTTGCTTAACTTGGTAAGTAGATCTACGTGCCGCGATGCCTACATTACTTTTTACCAAAAAGTGCTTTTAGCCATCCTATTACTAGTTTGTTAATTCCCCTGTAGACAATAACACTGTAACATAGAATGTAATGTACCTATATTTTAATGTAATCTATCAATTAGAGAAATATTATTACCAAATAAGTTGATTTTCCTTTCTTTTTTGCCTTTAAGAGCAGACCCTCTTATTTTGGGTTTAGGTTAGTTATAAATAACGCAACAGGTGAGAAATGGAAGGTATGAGACCAAGAGGAAGACCGAGATACCGATATAGTGATGTCATCAGAGCTGATATTCAAAGAAAACAAGGAAATTGGAACGACATCGAGAGGGAGCAGAGATACAGTGATCGAAATTGGTGGAGAGGCTTCGTACATCGACCCGTCCCATGATGGAACGATTATGGATTGATGGTGATGATGATGATGAACTCTTGGAGGGTTTCAGCAGTCATTATATATAAGTTCTGTGGGTCAACTTGATAAGGAGAACCAAAAACCAAAAAGAACTGCCTTTTTGGTTCTCCTTATCAAGTTGATGATGATGATGAACGCAACAGGGCTGCCTGGAAGAGACTGACAAGAAACGCCGACCCTATTTAAATAGGAAAAGGCTAGGAAGAAGAAGAAGAATGTCACTTTTAACAACTTCTCGTTACGTGGGTTTTACTCACCATTCGGTGACAAGCTACCCGCCTCCTCAATTTAACCTCATCCAGCCAGAGTGGAGCCGGGAACCCAGCAGCACGCGATTGCCCCCATGGTCACCCATCCGGGTACTAACCACGTGCAACGTTGCTTACCTTCAGTGAACCATGGCGAACTGGTGCATTCAACGTGCTATCGACGCTGTTTTTTTTTTTTTTTTTTTTAAAATTTTATATAAAAAAGAGAACGGTTCGTAACTTTAGTCTGGTCAGTACCGATTCAAGATGACTTGTATTATGTTGTCTCCTGGTATAACAGTCGGTAAGATCACCTACTTTGTTTGACTGAGTAAACTACCTACCACAATCCACTACTTTTTAAGAAAGAGGTGTCAGTGATTTACGGATATTTTATATAGTGTCTATTCTTTTCCTCTCCTATCACTTATTAATTTTATGGTTTTTTTACCTGCTTTAACCTTTTAAAAAGTCTGTAAAAAAAAGGTTGCGGTAGCGGAGTCAAGTTTTTTTTTTTTTTTGTTATTCTTTCTCTTTTCTTTTTTTTTATGCGCAATTCACACGATTGGAGTTGGTAAAAGGTTACCAAAAAGGTAGCAGATCGTTTGCCTAAACGCCACAACAAACATGAGGGTTTTCCTATCCGTAACCTCTCAGCAAGTAAAAAGCGGGTGTAGCCTCGAACTAAAGATTCCACAATAAACGCGATAGTACCTACTGGTCATCGTGACAAAATGGGTAAACAGAGAGTACACATCGGCGTTTGCGCTGAGTCTACATATTGAGACGCTTCGTATTTTGCACTTTAGGAAACCACAGGTAAGAGAGACCATAAGAGAGAGGATAGTATAATAGTTTACCTTTTCATTTGTTATTCTGTGGAAGAAGATAGAAAAGTCAACCGTCCGGACAAACGGGGATGTGGGATTTAGAGTTGACTCGAAAAACACATGTCTCAATTCGACTTTTATGTTTTCATTTTCGATTGACGAAAAAGAGCTTCCACAATGAGGGGTTACTTTCTGGGACCGGGTCGTAGTAACAAAAAAAAATGGACAAAACAACAGTGGAACAATCTGTACCAAAGTATCAAAGGGGAGCCTTTCACAGGTAACATACTCTTTTATTTTTTGAGAAGTAATAACATTGGTTGATAGCTCCACAAAATTGTAAAAAATTCTCCGAAAACTGTCTCCTTGACATTGACGATACCAGAATAGCAGGGCTTGAGCTTCTCTCTTCCTTCTGTCCTATCCTCTTTCGGTCGGCCAGGCTCCTTGCTTGTACCTAGGGTAGTC
This sequence comes from Diaphorina citri, assembly GCF_000475195.1. Taxonomy (NCBI): domain Eukaryota; kingdom Metazoa; phylum Arthropoda; class Insecta; order Hemiptera; family Psyllidae; genus Diaphorina; species Diaphorina citri. The sequence goes on from NW_007377744.1 coordinate 242,819, forward strand.
CTATTTTAGGCGGGGCCCGCCCTTAGCTTGGGCGCCAGATCGCGAATGTTCCGTCTGGTGGATGGTTGATTCGATTGATCCGACCGACAAAATGAAAACTACTCGTTAAAAGTCTAACTTCGCGATCCAGCGGTCAAGCTCAGGACGCGCCCCGCTTGCTTGGAATGAGATTTCTCTGTTCCAAGCAACCGCCTTGGCCGACCAAAAAGAGGATACGACAGGAAGGGATAATCTAAAGCCCTGCTATTCTGGAGGCATCATATTTTAG